>NW_028292577.1:363929-663929 GCF_029948245.1 Actinia tenebrosa | reverse complement strand
ATTTACTACGCTTAATTACGCAACTTTTCCTTACTAAAAATCCTCTAAAAATATTTGAAGCGTTAGCCATGTTGAAAGGAAATCACGCCTCTGCTAAACGGCGGGAAAGTTGTGACCACGTGATAACTTGTAACCTCGCTAACTTAACCACGTGACAATGTACATAACAAAAAGGGCCAACGAGGTAAACTCTACTCTGCCAAAATCTAGAGGTGAATTCCAGCAATATTAAGAAGTCAGTCAGAAATATTATGTTAAAAATGACAGATGAGTGATTCATTGTTAGTCTTACTGCGATATTTTCTGTTGAGTAATTTTTCAGCTACTTCTCGTCCATTTCCGTAGTCGGAACCATTGTTGATAGTCCTGTTGACGCCCAATGCGTAGATCCTTGTAGCATCGTATATATATGAACTAAAGATTGGAACCTTTGAAGAAGAAAAAAAATAACAGAAAATATTGATATATCATCCAACATGGCGGCCATGTATTTCGTTGTGTCATCCAGCATGGCGGCCATGTATTTGGTGTTGTCATCCAGCATGGCGGCCATGTCTTTGGCGGTGTCATCCTGCATGACGGTGATGTCTATTGTTACGCCATCCAACATGGTGTACGTGTCTTTAGCTATGTAATTCAACGTGACCGCCATTTGTTTTGTTATGTCATCAAACATGGTTACCGTGTGTTTTGCTATGTCATCCAAAATGGCGGCGATGACGATTGTTATATCATCCAATATGGTGGCCATTTTTATGTCATCCAAAATGGCAGCCATGCCGAGTCACAAAGCACTTTTATCATAAACAGAATGGAAAACAATGGAAATTTTTATGCAACAAAGAAGGGGGAGGGGTAGGGGGTCAGATTTCTTGTGGGGTACCATGCAAATCCAACCGCTCCCCCTCCCCTAAAAAAAATAAACGTACCCTAAACGCAGCTTACTTACTGGTGTCTTAGACCTATCAACCAAGCCAAGATTGGGAATACAAGTAAAGCCTTTATACATGTTACTATAGAATGGAGCTTCAGGCGCTTTGATCTTCACTTGTTTATCAAACTCTTCATATTCTTTGGAGCCAGGAAAGTTCACTGACAATACGAGAACAGATTTGAACATATCTTTGAAATTGACTGTGAAATTAATCTGTGTTTCTACATGTAGAGAGTTGAACCATTTTGTTTGGTCTTTGATTTTATTTCTTAGCTCGTCCATCGAGAGTTCGAATGCTATAAACACGTAGTCGCCCGAGACCATTCCAGTTTGAGCAGCGAAATAAAGGACTTCTCGTGCTAAGCTGTACTTCATGGCCAGGATTATAACTGGAATATAAGTGCAAAAACGATATTAAAAACCATGTCCTGCGCCCTCCCCATGGAAGGAAATACAGGGTTAGCTTTGATTTTGTGTAGAATATTCACGTGTTCCAGTTAAGGTCCGTGGAATTCCAAGGTGTTCGTATTGTAGCTTGAAGTTGTGCATTTTTTTAATTCACTGTTGGTATTTGTGAATATTTTTTTTACAGTAATTCGTTTCACAGTTCCCTGCGTCATCTCCAAAGGTAGCCGTTGATAGAGACATGTGAATAATTGTCCAAGGTGTTAATAAAAGGTCTCTATCATTGCAAGCTCACCGTTCGTCTCGCTTCGATGCAAAGGCACGGCTACCTTTCAAAATGGCGCAAAGAACTGTAAAAGTGAATACTGAATGAGGCTACCCCTGAGTAAAAGAGTTTATAATAAAAGAATAGATTACTGTATTTTACGTATTTTACGACTTAAGACAATCCTTTCGAATCCAGAATCCCACAACCGGAATCCTGCAGGTAGAATGGGCTTCCTGTGTAAGTAAATGGACTTGGAAGAGACTGAGCTCATACTTACTTCTGGATCGAGTTTTCATTTTTTCAAGTAAATTCTTGATCGTCGACTCATCCTTAACAGGATCATATGATAATTCTGTAGGAGTCAACTCGTGAATGTTAACCTTCTTGCCGCTTTGTTTCAGGTAGTTTTCAATGAACTGTGCTCGGGTGTTCCACGTTTGCTTCTCCTCGCTCATCAAGCCGACTTCATTCCAATTGAAATAATCCAAAATGGCGACCACTGAGGGGCCTAGAGAACCGTCGTCAGGGATGGTGCGAACAAACGTTGGGTAAAGCTGCTTGTCTGATACATCACTACTGGTGCAGTACTGAAGAACAAGATGACGTTAGATTTGGTAAGTTGCTTATTTACATAAGTTATGACAGATCACGTGATTATTTCTTTTGCCTGATCACGTGAACACTGTGTCAGCTGTTGAATAAACCCCTTGCATGTGACGTCAAAGTAGCTCAATTTGGAGGACAAAACAAAACAATTTCAATCTTCTGATAATTGGAAACGTATTGCTATGTCCTCCAAATTGAGCTGCATTCCGATGTACTGCAAGATAAGATAAGATAAGATAACTCTATAGCTAACGTGCCCTGACTTAGATCAGCCCAGAGCGGGCTGTTTCAGGATTCGATCGATCTGTGAGTTAGTCGTGCCCTGACTTAGATTAGCCTAGAGGTTGTTTCGTTTTATTGATAAAATTGAAGTTTAATTTGTTTGTTTAATGCCAAACGTTTGTTAAATCTTGAGATATCATCATAGGGTCACGTGACCTTTTCCGTTGGATAATGAAATAGTTTTTTGAGTTTGGTAATTTAAAAACACTCACGGGTGAAATGAGCATCTTGTTAAGTGAAGCCGCTATTCTTGCCTGAGTGTTACAGGTACAGGCAAAACCAATAAATGCGTCGACTCTCTGTTCCACGAACTCGGTCATTTGACTGATTGACATTTCTTCGTTGCACTTCGTGTCCTGCCAGACAAAGTTAATGTGATGGTTGGGTAGAAGATCAGGGTCTTTGTTGATTCGATCCAGAGCAACCGTTATGGCCGGAGCGGAGTACTTCCCAGCCGAATAGGAATCACCATATCCATAGGCTGATAGGTAGGGAAGGAGAAGTCCTATCGTAATGTTTTTACCTGAAAAAATATACATTGAATTCACTCAGAGTTGGACCACTTTAATCTTTATGTGCATCAGTTAAGATGGTCGGAAAAAGTCTTGGTTGGTTCATAAGATTCCTTTCTGGCGAATTAACAACACTAAAAAGACATTTAAACATTCCTCTTTAAGATTCACTGCTTGGTTGATGGTTGAGCGAGTGCGTACGAGCGAGTATGAACCAACGAATAAGTGGGTTGGGTGAATAGGTGCGTGAGTGCGGGAGCGAGACAAATCGTGACGGCCAAGTGGTTAGCTTGGTGTGAGCGCGCGTGCGCGCGTTCCCGAATGAGTGTGTGGGCGAAAGTGAGTGCATTTGTGCGTACATACGTTCGTACATCTGTAAAGTGTGAGAGTAGGTAGGTATAAGTGAGTATATGTGTGTATTATCCATTCTTTACTTTGTTTCTATTAAAAAAAACCTGTAGTATACATCAAACATCATCTTACTTTTCCGACACATTTCACCATAGAATCCACATTTTGGTATATCCTCAGGCGGACCTTTGTTACCAGGCCATCTCGGTGAACCAGTCATTTTCAGCACGTCATTTCCGGCATTGTCGTTCTCGAATTTTCCAACATCAGTGAAATTACCTTTTATGAGAAAAACAAGATTGTTAAATTACTTTAGTATTGACCTGTGTAAGGGTCAGTTTTGAATGCATGTCATACCGTTGTGAAAGTCGAATTCCATAAGGATGAGGTCAAAATTGGCGTCGCCTTTTTGATCAATGTATCGCTCGTATCCAAGAATACCTGGAGTAAGAAAAAGTTATATCAAATGGATTTAAATGATAGCAGAAACGTAACTCTACAGAGAATGCCCTTGAAGTTTGCCCAAGACTAAGGCGCATATGGTTTTCACGCTCTGCCAAGGAATAGTCCCCTTCACTGTTCCCTGCGCCATCTTGAAAGGTAGCCGGGCCTTTGCATCGAAGCGAGACGAACGGTGAGCTTGCAATGATAGAGACCTTTTTTTAACACCTTTTTTTATTCACGTCTCTATCATTGCAAGCTCACCGTTCGTCTCGCTTCGATGCATATGTTTGCTGTAATCACGGGCTCGCAAAGCAAGGACGATTTAAAAGCAAGGATGTTAGCTTAGTCACAGTTTATCAACATCGCAAACTAAGTGCTATTGCTGGGTTTAACTTGACGTCATTTCCTTCTCGCGTGCAGAATGTTCATCAATCAGTGAAATCGAGATTTCAATAGCCTTCTTTCTGACTGACAGCACATGGTGGTCAGTGTTTGACCAAAGTTTGGAGCAGATAATGAGATTCAAAGACTTTTATCAGCTGAAAAAACCCAACAATACTGGAGAAATCTGGTCGTGTACTTACTTTGGTAGCGACGTCCTCTCATCAACGAAGTGACAAAGGTTCCATTCTTCTGATGACCAGATGAAGAAATAGTTTTATTTAATGCCACTGCCAATTGGAACACTGCGTCGTATAAATAGGCGCCTAAAATGGGAGGCTGAAACAACCAGAATCTCATTCAACAAGGCATTGAGATGAACATGAGGGAGTGAAATTTCATCGTGTCAAAGTTTTTATTGCCCAAGTCACGAAGAGAACGAAAATGATGATGATGATGACGTTGAGGAATAAGAAGGTGGTGATGATGAAAATAATGATGATACCTGATGTTGTCGAAGAAAAAGAAGATGAAAAGGACGAAAATAATGATGATGTAGTGTCAGGAGAAGAAAAACAACAAGAAGAAGATGACGATGGTGGTGGTGGTGGTGGTGGTGGTGATGAGGAGGATGTTGAGGAGGAGGAGGAGGAAGGTGGTGATGAGGATGATAATAATGATAATGAGGGAGGAGAAGAGAAGATGATGATGATATTCACCTCATTTGAGCTGCCAGCGCCTTCATAAACATTACTGCTAACAGGAGCATCGTTTGTCATTTTCTTCAAGTTGTTCACAAATGCTTGATATGTAGGTGTCCGTGCCGGGTTCATTGCAACAAGCAGTGACGATTCAAAAGCATATTTCATCGTGTCAGTAATGTTCTCTGTCCTTCCACTGTATTTTGATTCAAGCCACTTGCTTGGCGAGGCTGTGTTTTCCCAGACTGTCTTAGCATCAAGTGCAAAAATGATGAAGGAATATTCTGAAGCCTTGTTTATATCGAGCTGACCAGCATAGAATAATGCTTCACGGGCTAGTCTGTAGTCCATGGCCAGGATTATTACTGTGAACAAAGAAAGATAAGGGTTTAGTGATCATGTATTATATGATGATGATGATGTTGATGATGGTGATGGTGATGGTGATGGTGATGGTGATGGTGATGATGGTGATGGTGATAGTGATGGCGATGATGATGGTGATGGTGATAGTGATGGCGATGATGATGATGATGATGATGATGACGATGGTGATGATGGTTATGATGATGATGACCATGACTATTGTGCTGATAATTATCATGATATCATGATAATTATCATGGTCATAGTGATGATGGTGATGGTGATGATGATGGTGATGATGGTGGTGACGATGGTGATAATGGTGATAATTGTGATGATGGTGATGGTAAAGGTAAAGCGGGTGATATGGATGATGATGATGATGATCACGATGGTGATAATAGTAGTAAAGATGATGACGCGATGTTGACGGCGATGATGGTGAGATGATGATGATTATGAATATGATAATGGTGGTGAAGATGATAATGCTGTTGCTAATGTCATTGTAATGATGATGATGTTGTTGTTGATGATAACAATAGTGATAAATAATCATTATTCTAATGATATCAATAACTTATGAGGACGTAATCTAATGATGATGGTGGTTATTTCTTCGACCAAGTCTGTCACATTACCTCTACTGATTTCTTGTACATCTCTAATAAGTTTCTCAAAATATTCTCCACTGCTATTCGTTTGATATTCCTCTGCAGAGGGAATATTTCTCGTTATCTTCACCGTTACTCCACTAGCATTCAACACCTTCTTGATTTCCTCTCCTCTTTCCGTCCATTCCTTACTGTCCTCCATTACAAGTCCAGTCCTCGTCCAGTTGTAATGTTGCAAGAGTTTTAAAACAGGACCTGTTAGCTTGTTGTTTGCTGGGATTGTTCTTACGAAGGTTGGATATTTGGATTTGTCTGATAATGTTGCATCTTTGCATATCTAAGTTTAAAGAGAGGTCTCTTATTAAGGCAATAGCTTATTCATTATAACAACAACAGAATATTTTTAGGGCAATTAACGTAGGAACTGAAGTAATTGAAGCAAATGTAACAAACAAAACGTTAATAAATAAAAACGAACAGTAATAATAATGCAAATAATAACAAGCAACAAACACCAACAAACAAACTTCAACAATCAAAAATATATGCAATAAAATATGATATAAAAGAAGGAAGGAAGGAAGGAAGAAAGAGAAAAATGATAAAAAGAAAAGAAAGGAAGGAAGGAATAAAAATATGGTTTTAGTAATGTAAGGAGTCATGAGTCATATTTTTATTACTGAGTTTCATATTTCCATAAAGTCAAACATATTTTGATCGTTTCATTCAGACTTTACGAAGTTCTGTCAGAACTGGCCCCACTCTACTTGATAGGATGTCTATCAAAATACGTCCCGCTCAAAAAATGATCTTCAAAAGTCAATAGAGAATGGTTTTATTGTGAAGTAAGATTATAAAGCGTAGGACATCCCAAAGTGCTAAATTCACCCTTGAGTGGAGCAAAAATACAATAAATCAAAGAGATTAAAAACAGGTTAAAGCCAGGTGTTTTTTATTTATTACTCCATTTCTTCAAAGGGGGTTCTCGGCACCCCAGTAATCCTTCTTAAGGTCTAGGTTTAACTATCATCAAAATATTGTCATATTTGATGTCCTCGCTTAAAAAAAAAACACTTTATATTGAATTGCTAGACGACATCCACATTGTGTAAATCAATTTTAAAAAACATATTGATGTTTTTACAGTTAGAATTACCGACGATTCTACTAAAGTACAACATCTCAAGGGAACAAACAAATCGAGTCAACTCTAAACCATTTCAATACAGACCCGGTCTATTCCCATGACAGCAAGTTTGAAAAGATGGATTTCTATTGTCATAGATAACAAAAACTGGTTTTGAAAAACCTTTATGTCTGAAAGAGTGTTTTTATCTTTTTTTTGTTGAAAAAATTATTAAGTAAAATTAAATTGAACTCTACTTTTTTTTTGGAAAATCAACGATGTTGAAAGATTACAGATGGGCATCTTTACCGCACGACACTTCAAAACATCTGAAAAAACATTTTGAAAAACATTTCTGTCTGGAAGGGCATTTTTATCTTTTGTTGTTAAAAAAAATCATTACACTGTAAGTGAAATTAAAAACACTCTATTTTTTCCCTAGAAGATAACGATCGATGTTGAAGGAAATTAGGTGGGCACCTTTACCGTACGACACTTCAAAACATCTTTAAGAGTTTGTCTTTGTCAAAATATTGGTCCACTTCACTTGCGAAAACCACAATATTGCTCTTTTTCTTCTTCTAAAAGAATAAACTTTCGAGGACGTAAATCATCCTTAGTGATTAATGGATTACAGTAATTTCATGTCATGGCTGTCGACATGTTTCTCTGGTCTTCTGTAGGCAAGTTTCCATGTTGAAAAGAAAAAGGGGTTTTGATTGGCTGTTGATTCTGATAAGGAAATTGATATTTAATTAGAAAACCTTTTAAGTTGCCTGTTTCAAGTTGAGATCCCCAGAAATTTCAGTCTAAGATATTAACACTGAATGTAGCTATAACAAAAAAAAAGCCGTTTGAAAATATGAACTGCGGTTATTTTTTATACTGGATTATAATATGTTAACAAACTATGGTACTTTTTTCTTTAGACTGGAAGGACCTTGAAGGGTCGGCTTATATTCAGTGGTATTTGTATAAGTGTACGATAATTTTTACCGAGATATGGTTCTTTCCTGTCAGTAAATATAAGGATTAATCTCCAAGCTACGAGTTCTTCCTACGTAAACTGTTAAAAAAAACAACCGTATTGTATTGAACAATGATTCCCTCGACCACACGGGAAATGGAATTGAACAACACGTAGAACTTTGGTTATTTTCGAGCAGTGAGAACTGAAGCAAACATTTATGATTTCACTGCAGCTATAGATTAATAATGCCTAATAATAATTAATAACACTAGTTATTAGTTACATCGTAATTAATTGATTGGGTGAACTCAAAAGTGAAAGGCAAGAAAGAAGAGAACAGTCAAAAGTACGACAGAAGAAGTCGTATTGAGGAAACACTTTCAACAGACTAGGACATGAGCGATGGCAGATTCATTTCAAAAACTACTCTTTAGTTGACGTTTGAATTCATCACCGGCAAATTTTTAAACAAAAAACTATAAATTAGAATTTCATAAGATCAGTTTTTTTGGTAAATGAAATCTCAGAAGACGCCATTTTTAACGTTATCAATTTGTTAGCATTTTTGAGCTGTTATTGTGGTTAAGTTTCTAGTTTGAATTTTAAAGCCACATACTTCAAAGTCATTCGTAAAGCGTAGCAACCAAATCGAAAAATCACTTCTCCAATTTTGTACAAGAATTTTAAATTTTAGCAACATGAACAAGCTACTTTCCTTTTTTCATTCGATACGCAATTTTTTTTAAAATTTTATTTTTCTATCAAAAGCAACTCAAGTGCTTGATTGAATCTTAAACATTTATTTTCTATTCAACTAACTCTATAAATACTATAATTATTCATAGATGAGTTCTTTAGTACATTAACACTAAGCATGTAATTGGTTTGTATTCAACTTTAGCGGGCCGACTTAATGAAATGAAAGTGTTCAGTGTTCAACTGCGTTTTCTATAGCGCTTTCCTCGTTCTTTGCCATAGTATAGATTAGAGATCAAAGATCGTAAGCAACTTTAAGATACGAGTTATCGTGTAGCTTCGTGTGCTAAGAGGGCTCAATCATAATTGTAGTGTTAATGATAAATCATAAACTAAACTACAAAATACTTCGTTCACCACGAAACTTCAGTATTTTTAATCATTCATGAGCATATAATTCATAGTAAGAATCATTACCTTCTTGTGGCTAAATATACCATTTATAGCGTCTGTCTTCCTTCATTAAACGAATCAAGTGTACAAGAAAGTTGCAATCAATTAAAACATACTTAATTGCACTCATTATCTGATGCTGGCGCCGGCACAGGAACAGGACCAGACGTTCATAGCACTCGCCACTAAACTTCTTATTTACTAACAATAAGCTATAATCTACAAAGTAGCATTTCTGGAGCAATAGCCTAGTTTGAGCTAGTGGCTTCAACCAGGTTAGGGAAATTCACCTGAGTTCCTAAGATACTCGAGTAAGTGGTATGTTATTTACAAGGGTCCCGTAGCGAGCTCGATAGGAATGGAGACTAAACTCTACAGTAACGAATATCAAAGGTAGTTCATCTTCTTACTTGAGATACAAGAGGCAAGAGTTAAAAACTTTCTGTTGCTCTAGTGTGATCAGAGATCGGAAAGTTCACCTGAGTTCCTAAGAAACTATAGTGAGACCCCGTAACGAGCTCGATGGGAATTGAGATTGAGTATAAAGTAACAAATATAATCTCATATACTTACTTGAGACACAAGAGGCAAGTTAAAGACTCCTGACAACTCGGCAGATGTTTCACATGAACATCCCGTCCCAACGAACCCATCAACTCCAGATTTCCACTGAGAAGTGAAACCCTCTAACGTCCGTGTGACCGCACAGTTTGGTGTCTCAACGAGATCGATTTGGAGCTTTTTTCCACTAAAGAGCGGGTGTTCATCATTCACTTTGGTTTGAGCGAGGAACGCAGCAGCAGTGTAGTACTCTCCTGAAGGTATCGCTGAGATTTGTCCGGGCGAAAAAAATGGTACGGTGATTCCTAGTGTTACATTCTCTCCCTTGACGACATTACCAAATACAACTATGATGTACAGACATAGAAACATAGGTCTTATCATCCGCTGTACTGATCTTATGGCTTTGTAATCCAACATGATCATTAACCTTGTAGTAATCTTGAAGCTGTTTTCATGCCATCTTTGACTCGGGTATTACATGTTGATGGTTTCTAAAGTGACGTGCGATAAGGATCAATGCATTGCGTCGCTGTTTACCAAACAATGCCGAGGGCTTCTGATGTAAAACACAACACGAGCTGTCTTTTAAGGCTATGAATATTTCATGTACTTAATCCCTGTAGCACTTACTTAAAGTCTAATTAAGCTTTAAACTTTGAATCCATCTCATCGATTTTGTGATTGAATTCTCGGTAAGTTGTTCACCGGCTTTGCATTGACATTGACTTGAAATTCACCAACTTCAGAAGTGAGCTTTCTTTCCTTTCAGTTATACTTCGTAAAGAGGACAATTCGTTGCAGCCTTGAGATTATTCGCATAAGTCTTGCCTTGGCAATCAAGAACTGTCACTAGATTTCCAAGCAGCTTTTGTCTCTGTGTTTTCTTTCTCTAAGCAGATTGATTGGATTCCCCGGGTCGGCTATCTCTAAGGGCAAAGATTAAGAAAACATTAGACCAGTTTAATATTATCGCGTAAACATTTCAAATATAAAACTCGGAATAATAGTCATCATTTATAAAATCTTCTTTTATTAATATTTTGTGGAATTCGTAAATGAAATAATAAACAAATACCATCAAGACGAGCAGTTATCTTTCTACTGATTTTAATTGACAATAGTAAAAAGAAATCAATTATCATAATATCTATAAAGAGTTTTTCTTAATGAACAAGAGTTTCAATATAAAAGTGTAAAACAAGTCAAAAAGGTGCAAGAATCAAGGAAAACTATTCAAAGATAATTGTAATTTTTATCGATATTTGGTTTAATAGCCACAAAAGATAATTATGATTATTTACTTTGCATCTCTCGCGTGTCAAAACCAAGTAAACAAGTGTTGATTAATGTCTGAATGTTTAGAAAACTGAATATTGAAGGTCGAGATTTTGTGGATTATAGAAAACGCACTGACTATTGCGGCCAAAAATTAGTTCAAAACATATAAATTTATCGATATCGTGAAACAACCTCTGTGTTGATCAAAATCAGGGCATGCCTAACTCATAGATTCAAACGGAATTTAACTCGTTAGGTTTGGCACAGCTTTGAGCAGCGAGGAAAACCAGAGAACTCGGGGAAAAAAAAAAAAAAAGTGAGAGAGCTAACAAAGTCTACTCATATGACCCTAGAGATGATAGACGAGCGCACTACGCACTGCTTTGCTACGCTTGATTTTTTTTTTGCCTTTTTCAAGAGTAGATTTATTCTTTGTTTTGGCAATTTTTTCTCTACGTGGGCTGTGATAGTTTAAAGTGAGCACTTGTGGTTCTAGACCAAATAGTCAATGAACTTTCCATAAAAAAGTCATCGACTTTTCGCTACAGTGTTAAGCTTCTTAAAGCAATATATAAACGATTAACAACGATAAAAAGGAAAAGAGATGGGGGAAAAATGAAATTGAAGATAAGAATAGAGGTGAAACCATATAGCTGAGAGGCAATCCAAAAACTAACAAAAAAAATGAAGAAAGTGACAAAGGAAGGAAAGAAAAATAGAAAGGAGTGAAAAGAAAACATATAAGAAAAAAGGAAAGAAAGAAAGAAAGGCTTAAATGAAGGATGGAGTAAGGAAAGAAAAAGAAGAAAGACTAAAAGAGAACGAGAAAGGAGAAAGAAAGAAAGAAAGCCGAAAGAAAGAAAGAAAGAAAATGCGAAATAACTAAAATAAAATAATGAATAAATAAATATGCGTAGATATAAAATTACAGCAAGCCATGACCTGCACAAATATAAAGATCACAAAATGACAGTTTATTTATGTTCGTAAGGTGTTACCAAGGTTTCCACAATAGTTGGCTATTATTTTTCAGTAGGTAATAATATCTATATGACTTTAACTCACATTCTTTCTCAAGTGCTTTGTAAGAGCCTCACGCACTGAAAATAAATATGTCAGTTTTTTGAAACTAAACTTCGCCCCTTTCTGCAGGGAAATTAGGGGAAAAAAGGAACAAAAAGGAAAAATACAAAAAATCTAAGTCAGGGCATGGCTAACTCACAGATCGAACCCTGAAACAACCTCTGGGCTGATCTAAGTCAGGGCATGGCTAACTCACAGATCGAACCCTGAAACAACCTCTGGGCTGATCTAAGTCAGAGCACGGCTAACTCACAGATCAAACCCTGAAACAACCTCTGGGCTGATCTAAGTCAGGGCACGGCTAACTCAAAGCTCGACACCCTGAAACAACCTCTGGGCTGATCTAAGTCAGGGCACGGCTAACTCAAAGCTCGACACCCTGAAACAACCTCTGGGCTGATCTAAGTCAGGACACGGCTAACTCAAAGCTCGACACCCTGAAACAACCTCTGGGCTGATCTAAGTCAGGACACGGCTAAATCAAAGCTCGACACCCTGGAACAACCTCTGGGCTGATCTAAGTCAGGACACGGCTAACTCAAAGCTCGACACCCTGAAACAACCTCTGGGCTGATCTAAGTCAGGACACGGCTAACTCAAAGCTCGACACCCTGAAACAACCTCTGGGCTGATCTAAGTCAGGACACGGCTAGCTCAAAGCTCGACACCCTGAAACAATCTCTGGGCTGATCTAAGTCAGGACACGGCTAACTCACAGATCAAACCCTGAAACAACCTATGGGCTGATCTAAGTCAGGACATGGCTAACTCACAGATCGACACCCTGAAACAACCTATGGGCTGATCTAAGTCAGGGCATGGCTAACTCACAGATAGACCCACGAAACAACCTCTGGGCTGATCTAAGTCAGGGCATGGCTAACTCACAGATCAAACCCTGAAACAACCTCTGGGCTAATCTAAGTCAGGGCATAGCTAACTCACAGATTAAACCCTGAAACAACCTCTGGGCTGATCTAAGTCAGGACACGGCTAACTCAAAGATTAAACCCTGAAACAACCTCAGATTGAATTAGAATTGTATGAGCATGTTAGGTTTTGTTAAGGGAGTAAAATCGGAGAACATGGAGAAAACACTCGAATCAAGAGAGAGACAACTCACTTGTGTGAATCGAACCCCAAGTGACAGAAGTGAGAGGCGATGGCACTAGAAAGCGCTTTGCCACCCCTAATTCCTAAACTGGAACCCTGGTTCAATTTTGTACCAGTAGCAGTAGCTCTTCCTGAAGAGTGTCCTACTTTCTCCCGACAACTAGAGAGACTCTCCTAGTATAATATATAGAACACTATCTATTACTGCCAATGAGTGTTACTCACTCTTCCAGAGAGTGTACAGAAACCATCTGTACAAACATGATCACAATCCTTCAAAGATGCCGCCTATTGTTTGCTCGAAAGCTTCTCTTTCTTGTAGCTTTCTGTTTGTTTGTTCTAGAACTACTGTTCTCTGTAAACGAAGTTCACTTATAAGAGTATTTAAATCCTGAAATTCCATTGGCTCACGCACGGGTGATTGCTGTGCGCATGTGCAAAGGGGCTCGGAATGTTTGTACAATATGGTTGATTTCTGCCTTTGAAACTGCATACAGAACCTAAAGGTTGTATAAGAAAGACCTTGTGCTAAGGGAACACGGATGGGCCGTGTTAATGCCTTCGCTTAAACGAACTACTTACACGACTGGCCATAGGTTCACTTTTCGCCAACACCCCGGCAGCGCAGTTCAATTTGGGAGACAAACAGCGTGTATGAATTTCATTGATCATGCAGGTGTAAAAAAAAAACCTCTAGCTATTCTTTTCCTCTCCAAATTGAGCTTAAGGCATTGCTGAAAAAGATTTATATGCTTTAAAAAAAACATATTTAAGGCTAAAATAACCTCGAGGACTTACTAAAAAATATTCGAAAGGTTATTTAACGTTTCCCATTTATTGCTAAGGGGTTTTAAGAGGAGCTAAAAGCTTGCTAAACTATCACGCCTGTATTCATGTTGTTTTGAAATGCGGTGTGAAAAGATAGCTTTGCTATGATTAGCATAGGTTTAAGGTTGTATGAAGATTTAATAGATGTGAGAGGAAACTGGAAGTGTAGCGCTATCATTCACCTGAGATTTAGATCCGATAAAGAATATTAGATTCAAATTAGTTAGTTCTCGGAATTCGTCACAATTTTTTTCACTCAATTCAACTTTAGTTGTTGACTCATTCCTCTTACTTCATAATAGTCAAAGAGTAAGTTGACCATCTCTTCTATCATCATTGGCACTAAAAAGAGCTAAAAACTCTTATCTAACCTGTAAGAAGCTCAGTAGAAATGCTGCTCATCTTTAGCGCTCAAAAAACTCAAAACGTTTATCTAACCTTTAAGGAGCCCAGTGGGAATGCTGCGCTAAAACTTCTAGTCCAACTTGACTGTAGACAGTTGCAATACGCAAAAAGATCAGTCTAGTCTGTTCTTCAATATCCTCGGAAAAAGGACAAAAATTGCTCGGATTTGAATAAACACAGGTTTATATATCTAGAAGACTGAAAACGTATAACCTGTCCAAGCTGTCCCCAGGACTTGAATAGATTTGAAACACCAAAAAACAGCTCAGTATCTTAGCTATTAAGATGGTAGTTGATACCATCACCATGACAACTATAAACCACCCAATCAGATATCAGTATTTTTCCCTCTATCACTCTAACTAGTCTTGGATAACGTCATTTCGCATTTTACGCGATGGCTAAAAATTCAGAAGGTTGAAAAGACGTAATTTGAAATGTCGTTTCATGGCTTACAGATATGTTGAATATCTAGACGTATGTCGTGTCTCTGGGCTTGATTGTCGAATTTTAAGCTAGGTACCATTAAATGAAAAACCTGAATATCCAAAACATTAATATACAGAAGTCAGGTCACTAATTAAAGCGACGATAAATAGATGATAGGGGATCAATTTACGGAGGTGCGAAAGAGCTTTTCATGACAATGAAACTTAAATGTAAGCTCTGAAAGTTGACTGATGCTTTGTTGTCATTCAGTGTTATCTTGCGTACTGCATCCATTACATCAATTATCCTTACACCCCGATTCCAGTGGCTGCAAAAAGGGCAATAATGTGCTGTCGTTTTGTATGATTTCTGTAGATATGATTTTTGGTGTGTGCTGTTGTATATATTAAAGGCATGGAAGTGATTTTTATGGTGATTAGGCGGCAGGAAGACTGTTATAGAGATGCTGAAAAATATTCGAACCGAGAATTTTTAGAAGATAAAAGGGGGCCGTGGCGAGGAAGTAAAGGAAAAGCCGAGAGGTGAAGAAAAAGGGAAAAAAGAAACCGGCTTAACATAGGAAGAGCAGAAATATATAAAAGAAAGAGTGAGAAGAAATGGAGTATAATGAAAGAAAATTTAAAAAGCAAACTAATCTTTTTCTCTCGAAAAGGAAAAGAAACGAAAAAGAGAAAAGGGAATAGAAAGAAAAGGCACTAAATAACCGTAAAACGAAACAAAACAAAACAACAACAACAACAACAACAAAAAACAACAAAAAAACAAAAACAAAACAAAAAACAAAAAACACGAAAAAAATACAAACTAGTTTATTTTCTCTTGGTCGTACTGGATAGGATTTTAACTAGAAATTAAAGCGAAAGAAAAAGAACGAGAGAGAGAGAGAGAGTAAGAAAGATGACAGGGATTAATGAATGAAACGAAAAACTTCGAGAAATCGAAAAAAAAAAAAAAAAAGGAGGGGAAATAGGGCCCGGAAACAAAAACACTAAGCAACGAAAACGAAAAAACAAACAAACAAAAACAAGTAAAAATATATATAAAGTGATACAAGTAAAAACATAAATAGAAAAAAGGAAGGAATCGAAGAAGCGAAGATGATACCACCAAAAAGAAAACGATTTGAAAATAAATGAAAAACCTAGAAAAACTCAAGTACACCGAATCTTAATTATTGTCTCTCAAGCACCAAAGAACGAGAGAGAGAGAGTAAGAAAGAAACAATAAATGAATGAATTAAAGAAGAAAAATGAGGAATAGAAATCGAAAAAAAGAAGAGGGAAATAGATAAGGGCCCGGAAACAAAAACACTAAGCAGTGAAAACGAAAAAAAGAAAAAAAGAAAAAAAAACAAAAAAAAAAACGATATATAAAGTAATTTGAAAATTTATGGCAAGCCTAGAACCTCGAGTACGAATCTTAATTATGTCTCTTAAGCACCAGATTCTTTCTATTCATGCTGTCCTTCTGTAGCCAGCCGTGCCGCATGGCATGCTTATAATATATCTCCAGTAAACATCCAAAACACTCATCACCTTATCAATTATGATCTTCATGGGGGTGTATTCTAGGAACGGAAGTACGACATTACTGAGGGAATAATTGATAACTGATTAACGTCATCATTGTTTAATATAGACCTAGATCAAGTGTTTAGGCTCCATCTAGCTATCAAGGTGTAAAAAATGACCCTTGCCTTTAAATAATTGATTAGCGCGATAATTTTAGACTTGATGAGTCGTTAACTTTGTGAAGTTGAATATTTTGGCTTTTGTTTGCCGTTGATGAAAGTAGTTTGCGTCAAACGATAAAAATCTTGGTATTTGTACGTGTCTTGGTTGAAGATAATATAACTTATTTACTGATAAAGCTACAGAGCTTGAAGACAGGTGGATTTCTCCTGCCTGATAAACAGGAAACCGAACAGTTACAGTTACAGTTACAGTTACAGTTACAGTTACAGTTACAGTTACAGTTACAGTTACAGTTACAGTTACAGTTACAGATACAGTTAAGGCCGGTTTAGACGGTACGATTTTCGCCTACAACTATCGTATAGCGTGTAAATCAAGCCTACAACTCGCCTACGACAGACGCGAGCGTGTTGTATACGATAGTTGTAGGGGAAAAATCGTACCGTCTAAACCGGCCTTCACAGCTACAGTCACAGTGGACTGAAGAGGTTGAAATAAACGAAACTAGTTTTCACTGAATATTTATTTGTCGTTCTGGCGTACGTAGAAAAGATAATTCAAGTTAGGGATTTATACCTAACGAAAACAACTTACTACGAACCGTTACAGATACCAGTATATATTCAGCAATAAACAATGCGGTGGTCTCCTGTGTAGACGATAATATACATTCGAATAATGCTCCATGTATTGATCACTTGGTTAAGTTATCCGATTGATTAGATTAGATTAATGTTTTGTGCGATGCCATGATAGATGATTGTGATTAGCGATAAGGGGGCTTTCATTTATAAGCGTATTGGATAACCTCTCTTCATCACCGTACAATAGTTCTCAACCTCCTCATAGTCCCCCTCCCCTCCACGCGCTTATAAATGAAAGCCCCTTGTGCAAAACCCCAAATAAAAATATGTCTTTGTCTTAAGTCGTCCTTCTACTGCTTATTATTTTGACTGGACAATTCTTCCATGCGATCCCATACTAAATAATAATAAATATTAGCTATCGTTTTCTCCTGCGCTTCGAAGGTTCTTAAAAAACTTATCGAATTTTATCGCTCACGCACTTCCGGTTACTATTAACCAATCAGAAGCTTTTTTGTTGCATCGCCAAAAGTTCTATGTGATGAATTTCAAAATGGAGTCGTATTTCGAGTTAACCTTTTTAAAATACGTCCTGAAATATAACTTATGTTACATGTACCATTAAAGCTTCCTCTTGCCCTATCAGCAATAAATATTAATGCAAACAAAGTATAAATACAATAAAAGTAAGCGAAATCGGCGTTGTCTTAATTAGTCAGCAGCACCCATTTTGAACTGTTAGGATTTTTTGTCAGTATTTGTTCTAAATTGATTCTATTCTCTTCTGTCATCGTTGGTTAACTACAGCGGGTTAAGTAAAAAAGAAAATCCTTGCGCGCGCAGGTCTAAGGCTTAAAATAATGCTATCTTATTGCTTTAGGATTTTCTAGGAATATATCCATTTGGAGAAATCTTATTACTTAGTCCCTTGTGGACCTGGCATGTCTAGCCAAGGAATTAAAATTGATTTGTGTTGAAATAGTCGGTCATTTTGAAACTGTTAGTGTGTATGCATATATCAATTTCAAATTTCATTTAAATGGTAGCCTGCTTTCCTCTAGTCGAAGGGAACTCATGGTGTCTTAGCAAAAAACTCAGTGCTTTGATTATTGTCTAGTCTCCTAGCAACTGAGTGGGACGTTATATATATATATATAAGTATATATACTTGTCGGGTTAAGGTGGCGCATGGCGTAATGTCACGAAAGCCTAGTCAGTTTTTCAGTTTTTCTTGGACTTTCTCAAGGTCCATCTTCAGTACCACTTGATCTCGCTCACGCACTTCCGGTTACTATTAACCAATCAGAAGCATTTTTGTTGCATCGCCAAAAGATCCATGATGAATTTCAAAATGGAGTCGTATTTCGAGTTAACCTTTTTAAAATACGTCCTGAAATATAACTTTACATGTACCAGAAAAGCTTCCTCTTGTCCTATCAGCAATAAATATTAATGAAAACAAAGCATAAATACAATAAAAGTAAGCGAAATCGGCGTTGTCTTAATTAGTCAGCAGCACCCATTTTGAACTGTTCGCTTTGTTCCTTTGCGCGCTTCGAGGCGAGATCACCTGGTAGCCTTCCTTCTTTTCTTTACTGATCTCCACTTGCTGGGCCCACCTTGAGTGAATAGACCTTTAGTGTATTTTTTCCCGATTCAGACCTCATATCATTCCCTAGAGTATCATTTCTTTGTTTAACAGTTGCAAAGCGAAAGAATCGCATTTGTCAGCGGCATTCACAAAGCATGAGCTATATTAAAGTTGGACTTTTCGATTTACGATTTTTGTTAGAAACCAATTGATGCCACTGTGTCTCGAACAAAAGATCCCACGGGACAATAATGGCTTTCGTTAAAGATTAATTTTTGTCGTAATCGTTGAAGTTTGGTAATGAAAATTTCAATTTACATGTCAATCATTCGACAGCATGAACTTTGAAACTTAAAGTGTATATCAGGTCTAGAATTTTTTTACGGTTTTGGCATCTCTAGATGATATAAATGAATATTCCAAAAAAAAATTTTCGATTTCGAATTTTTTTCACCTCGAAATCAGCCTTCAAAGTTAGATTTCTGGCGACGCCCAGTCGTGTTGGCCGTGTTTTGGGAGACGCTAATGGACTGGCACTAGTTTTTCTGTGACGTAAATTCGGTGACACAGTTTAGATCGGCCTTTCGAAGTATTGTAAATATGCCTAGTAGGTGCGTGGTTGGAGGGTGTTCAAATATAACGAAGAAAGGCATAAAACTTCATACGATCCCTTATTTTAATGATGACCGACCAATAGCAAAGGCTAGAAGGAAAAGATGGGTCGATTTTGTGTTGAAAAGACGAGCAAAATGGACGCCTACGGCGACTTCGGCAATATGCTCGGAGCACTTTTCTCCAGAGGACTACAGTCAGCGTTACTCTTTCGGAGAAGACGACAGAAAGCTGGCACACTTAGTAAGGGATGAGACCGGAATTGTGTCATACCCAAAACTTTACCCAGTTCCATCGACTAGTTCAGCTGAAGCCAACAATTCTCAAAGAAATCGCCGAAAGGTAAGTCGTCGATTGATAATAAAAAAATGTCACACATATTGGACTATATGCCCCAACTGTAGCACTATCGTTTGTTTACTATATAGATTCTTAGAGACATGATCGCTGCTAGTACTGGTGAGTCCAGAGAAGCCATGGGACCTGTTAGAGAGCTTGAGAATGAAGACAGGTTACCTGTAGACAATGCAGAGGAGCCTGATACAGTAATCAGTGCCGAGGATTGTTCTTCAGCGCGGGATTTCAGCACCCAGACTCCAGATTGCTTGGCTTGCAAAAAGCTCAAAGAAGAAAAACGATTGCTACATAATAAATGCATCGATTTAAAAAACAAGATCGATTCTCTGGCAAAGGAACCCACTCCAAAATCGTCCTGTGGTATTCAGTGTAATTTAACACAGCTGAACGACCATGAAGAAGGTCTTGGAGAAAGGATCGGAGAGAATTTGGAACAAGACGATGAGTATGTAAATATGGAAGTGGAGGAAGATGATGAGGACACAGTTGACTATGACATTACAGAGGAAGAGCCTGAGAGTATCCCTGATGACGTTGACTATCACCCCTACACAGATACAGAGACAGAAACTGAAACGGAGGATGAAGAGCATATGACAGGAAAGAGGTATGGAATAAATTTGATCTTTATAGTTTAAATCTTGACAAAAAATAATTTGTTTTGCTGTTGTTTTGTCTTACAGATTCAATTCAAGCAACTATAGCACTAGAACTGAGCCTAAGTACATTGTCTTCTTGTCCAAGCTGTTATTGTTGTTCTCCTTCTGCCACTCCTGCAAGACTGAAAACCCTGTTGTGACATACCGAGAAGTAGGGACTATGGTCAATATCACTACTACATGCCAAAACCCCAGATGCCCAAAGAAGGAAAATACTTGGAGAAGCCAACCCAACATGACAGGCACTAAGATCCCAGCTGGTAATATTCTCCTGTGCTTTGCTGTCCTAACTGCAGGTGCTTCTGCAAGCAAGGTTTTCAGGCTATTTCAGCACATGGGAGTTGCCTGCATCACACTTACTACTTTCTTTAAACATCGAGGGGTACGCAATGTTTACAAAATGCTTTATTTATAAAAATGATCTATCATAGTTGAATTTAGTTGAGTAATGCAAACAAGGGCTCTGTACCTGAGAAGTAGGAGAATTATTTTCCATGTAAATTTATTTTTTGAATTTTAGGAAAAGCTGTTTCCTTCCATCCTGCTGTTTTGGAAAAAGTACCAAAAAGTAATGCTAAGTGAAGTAAAGTCACTGCCAGAGCCCCTAACACTATCTGGAGATGCCAGGCATGACAGCATGGGGCACAGCGCCAAATTTGGAGTATACTCAATCTTCCTTTGTAATTTGCCGAACATTATTCATTTTTCCCTCGTACAGGTATGTTATCATCATTGGATGTTATGATTCTACTATATCTGTCCTTACTGCCAAAACAGGTAGTGAGAATTAAACTTGTAAAAAAGCACTTTGTTGACTTTACATTCATTATGTTCTGTACACACATTCTTATTTGACTCTATAAGATAATTAATGCTAATCTTTGCATTGTGTCATTGTTCCTTTTAGAGAAATGAAACTGGTAGCAGTACGGCGATGGAGTACATTGGTTTCAATAGGAGCATCAACTTCCTTCTTCAAATTGGCCTTACAATTGGCACCTTCGTATCTGACAGACATCTCTCCATTGCCAAACACATGCGAGAAAAGCTGCCAAATATTACTCACTATTTTGATCTTTGGCACCTAAAGAAATGTATGAATATCTAGTGGTATTATTATTAATATCATATTTTATTAATTATTGGTGTGACATTTTAAACCTCTACACCACTTATTTAATGAAGGCAAAGCAAATATTAGTAAATATTTACTACAGTTATCTTTGAATATCTCTTGGTCAACTATACCTGTTTTCATGTCACCTTTGGAGTCAGAATGATTGTTTATGAATACATTTATTCTAATGGCATATGTATATTATGATAATAATAGTAATATATTGCATTTAATTTGCAGCTGTCAAGAAGGCTCTGAACAAAGTTGCAAGAGAAAAAGGATGTGAATTAATCAAGGACTGGATTCAGCCTTGCTTAAACCATCTCCATTGGAGTGCGACATCAACTGTCTGTGGAACCGGAAGAATCATCTGGTCAAAATTCAACTCCTTCAAAAGCCACATTCTTAATAGGCATAAAGATCTACCTGACCCTCTGTTCAATAAGTGCTCACATGCCGATGACATAACACCTAGGAAATGGCTTATCCCTGGTACTCTTTCTCTATTTTTATGTTGATAATTTCAAAATTTGTCACCACTGTTTTGTTCACACGGTTTTGGAAGAGTGATCCAAATTCCATTTCCTGGCCAAATCCCATGCTCTCAAATTAGTTATGTTTTTGAGCAACTCCAATTCCCACTTCTTATTTGCAAATCCCAAACCTGGTGCATAAAATTGAATTTTTCTAGCCCAGAAAAGTTGACTCCTAGTACCTAGCACCTATTTGACTGTTATAATTATGTTATTTTTCTTTATTAGATTCTGTGGCATATGAGAAACTGGACAAAGCATTGAGCAAAAAAGGAATTGTTGCTGGCATTAAACAGGCTTCTCCTTTATCGCAAACAAGTTGCCTCGAGGGATTTCACTCGCTACTAAATCAGTTTTGTCCCAAAATGATTGCATTCTCTTTCCCTGGAATGTATTGCAGGTATCTAGTACTGTGTATAACTTGTATCAATATGTATTTTTGCTATATATATTTTTCTAATATTATAATCATAGTATTATTCTCATATAAAAGCTATCAAGAAATAAGACATAAATGCATGACTAAATATTTGCATTCTTGCAAAAACTTGAATTGCAATATGCAAAATAAAGAAACAAATGAAATCAAACTAAGATATTCGAATAATAAGAATAATAATTTGTTATAATCATTCTCTTTGTTTTCTTTCCTTCCAAGACAAATACTTGCTGTAAGCCACTTCAACTACAATATCATTAGAGAGACAAAAAAGAAGCCAGATGGATCAGACCAAGTGAGATTTATTTATCCGAAGTTTAAAAATGGGGAGGCTACTGTAAGAGATGTGAGAATAAAACCAGATTATGGTAAGAATTGCTATTTCGGCACATCTGATTTAACAAAAAGTCAAAAAATACTTGTATACATGTTATTGTTTATCTTTTATCAATAGGGTATGTGGAAGAGATATACATCACTTTTCTCGAAGCATTGCAGAAAGAAGACATGTTAAGAGAGGCACAGAAAGAATTAAAAGAAATGACCCCACCATCAATGAACACGATGCTGGTAAAAGAAAGTAAAACTGTGGCTTTGGAAAAAAAGGAAAAAAGAAAGAGTATGGTTGTAGACAATGTACCACCCACAACACCATGTGAGTAGGATGTTATTTCCCATTGATGTTTCTAAGTTTGAAGAGTGCCATCATCATACCTGTGAAATTTGCTTAGCTGAATAGCACTGAATAGTGCTTACCAAACAAAAGAAAACAAATGAATTTGTGCTAATTATTACTACTATTTAGATTTCGTACTATTTCACTGGTTATACTGACTGCACTCTGTTTCAGTGTTCAAATATCACCAAGTCCTTATTCAGTGCTTTCACTATAGATCTTTCTTCATAATTAGACTGTTGTGTCTAAGTCATGAAGGTTTATTTCTAATATGTTGAATAATCTAACAGTCATAACATAATAGAAGTATAATATAAACTAACAATTTTGTCATCAACTATTCACTTCATGCTAATTTGTGCATTACTTTTATCAGTATCACAGGTACTTGAACAAGAAGCCAAAGCTGCCGAAATGAAGAAAACAAAGAAGATTGGAGAAGGCAGGATAGAGAAATCAATCCCTCATTGCACTCATTGCAAGAATCCCATGAAAGGACACAAGAATGTGAAAGACTGCCCTAAAAACCAGAAAAGCAGTTAATATTCTCTTGCTTTTAGAGTGAAGTTACTAAACCCGTGAAATAGAAATTACTTGTTAAGGTGTAATAGTCAAATAGACACAAAAGAAAACAATGGCATTAGAGTCTCAGTGCTAAGGTGTATTAGTCTACTATCCATTTCACTGGTTTAGTGACTTCACTCTTATATTAATATGTAGAAATGTATCATTTTGTAATACTTTTTACAATTAATTATTTTATAATTTTTTATTATAGTTGTAAGTGCAATACAAAGTGACAAATACAAAACAACCCTCATAAAGGCAATTTGAGTCATTTCTATTAGACCCATGATACAAAGTTGTATAATTAGTGAGGAGAGTCGAAGTAAAACAAAAGAAAACAGTGAATATCTACTACTATGTAGTGCAATTTTTTTCATGCTTCAAGTAAAATCACTCTAATGCAATGTTCTGTTTATAATATAATATGTATCACTCGTTATCTTCGTATCCACAAAAATCGGTGCTAGGAAACTGTTTTCTTATCGAGTGGTATGCACAAGCAGGCAGTGGGATTCTCTTGGATCCTCCTCCTTGATAACCATGAACCAATAGGCCCTTTGCAGCTAGTGGTCACGTGCTTGGATACCGCTTAGCAACACAAAACTGGAGAGCAAGCCTTCCAGTAAACAAAAGTTGTAATAGGTCAAGCACGCGTGGTTTTATACGATAGTTTCATCGTTCAAAACGCTTAATCCTTTTGCCCTATCTACAAACACAGTAAGATAATCTTAAATTCTCTCCTTTGGACTCGATTTTTGGTTCGAAGTAACGATATTCTTCGCGTTATCGCGAAAAAATTGTCACCGCCGGCCCGCTCGACGGCTGAAAAACATGGCGACTTCGCAAGGTATGTACTTCAAAACTCTCCTTTTTTTTGGTTTCTTTTCAATTATTGGACTTCTAAAATCTCTAAAATAACAGTTTAGATTGTGAATGGTGATCGATTGTAATTGGACGGCATTTTAATGGACGATTTGTTTATTTTTTGTGAGAGTGATTCCACGTCTAAAGTCAAGACTAACCCATGTTTACATATATTCGCTGTAGATGTTAGAACTCCCGACGAGCCATCACATACCAAGAAAAATTCTTCGTACCATTGTTGTGTTCCCTTGTGTAACGGAGATTCTCGATATCATCCTGATTTAAAGTTTCACCGCTTACCAGGCCGTGCAAGGGATGAGCAATTGAAAAAGGAATGGCTGGTGAAGATACGAAGAGATGTGGGCCCACACTTCAAGGTATATAGGAATCTAACAATATCAATGCACAATACGAATTGCCTGTGGATCTTTAAAAAACTGTAATGAAGATAAAAATAGTTGAATACAGTTACATTGTTATTAAAAGGACATTTGATTTATAATAGGTTAACAAAAGTACCAGAGTGTGCTCAAAACACTTCACTGAGGAAGATTACAATCCTCCCACTGATTCTGGACGTCAGTTGCTAAAAAGAGAAGCTGTACCATCAATCTTTGACTGGTCAACCAAATCCAAAGCAAGAAGAAAGATAATTCGACAAGTAGATAGGTAATGAATATCACATATTTCTACTTCAATACATTTCATTTAGACTTGACTGATGGAATTGTACTTGATGTTTATTTTGGTTTAAACCAAAATAATTTTATAATTTTAATAATTTAGTCTTTTATAATTTTTTATTTAGTGTGAACTGAGTGTGAACTGAGTGTCATCATAATTTCAAAACCTTTTTACAGAGACACTCAGACAGATGAAAGTGATGACAATGAAGATAATAGTCCCAGCACTTCTACAACCTTCAGCATGGATGACCTACAAGCACAAGTCCAGTCACTCAGAGCACAGTTCCAAGATGCACAAAAGCAACTTGAACAAAGTAGAAATGAAACTGCAGCTGCCCTCACTGAAATAAAAAGGGTTAAAGTTGAAGCTGCAAAAGAAATTGAGGACATTAAGAGGCAAGCTGCAGAACAATTAGCACTTAATAAATTTGGGCTTGAGAGATTTGGCACAGACAATGAGATCATAAGATTTTATACAGGTTTCCCATCCTATTTACATATTCAGTTCTTTTTTAAGTTTTTGCAGCCATGTGCTGCACAAATGACATATTGTTATGCCTCTGGAGAAAGAGAAAGTAGACCAGACTCAAGAAATATGCTTCTTGTGGATGAATTGTTTATGTTTTGTGTACGCCTCAAACTAGGTCTATTCGGACAGGATTTAGCTCATAGGTTCCGAATACATAAATCGTCAGTTTGCAGGAAATTGATCACATGGACTAATTTTTTGTATTTTCTTCTTGGTAGTCAAGTGATCTGGCCTTCAAGGCAAGATGTTGATAGGTTTATGCCAGAAGGTTTTAAAAAGCTTTATGCAAGCACACGTGTCATTTTAGATTGTACAGAGATTTTTGTTCAAACACCTACCTCCCTACTACTTCAGTCGCAGCTTTATTCTAGTTATAAGAGTAATACTACACTCAAGGGTTTGATAGGCATTACCCCTAATGGAGCTATTAGCTTCGTTTCTAGCCTTTACACAGGGGGGATTAGTGATAAGGAAATCACAAGGTGCAGCGGCATTCTAGATTTGTTAGAACCTGGTGATTCAGTCATGGCAGACAAAGGATTTGACATTGAAGATTTACTTAGGGAGAAGCGGGTAGAGTTAAATATTCCTCCGTTTCTTGAAAGTCAGGAACAATTCTCTGCCACAGATGTTCAAAAAACAAAGACACTAGCAAGTCTTAGAATTCATGTCGAGAGGGCAATAAGAAGAGTCAAAGAGTACCACTTTTTTGATTCAGATGTGCCATTGTCCACTTTAGGTTCAGTCAATCAGTTATATACTGTAGCCTGCCTCCTTACAAATTTTCAAGGCCCACTTATTTTATCCAATGGTAATAATGAGGCATAGTGTCTGTAAGAAGTTGGTGAATGTATGATTAATGTGGCTTACATAACCCATTAGATAATCTTTAATGCAGGTTGGTTTATCATGTGTCTTGGATTGCTTTTTGTAACTATTTCAATTTGTTTGTAAATGAAAACTCAAAAAAAAAAACTAATGAACAAACACAAAATATAAATAGCACAAATAAATATAATACTAATATGATATAAATATAATAAAAAATAAATTAAGATTATGAATTGATTTGTCATTAATAAAAATATAATATTTGTTATCATAAGAAATCTGGCCATGGTTTGAGAACAACAACAAAAATCTTAGTGTATTAATGTAAATAGTAATTGAAGAAAAAACTATCAACTTTGTCCTTTGCTTGCTGGAAAAACACTGAATCAAAATTAATTCTAGAGCAAACAAACAAATTTTCGTCAATGTAACTGAAAAAATCACACCATTCTAATCCTGTGAGTCCAAGCTGGCACTGGATCTGGTAATAATAAATGTCTGTTGTTTTCAGTTTGTACTGGTTAGTGTTCTGGTCCTTGGTGAGATACCTCACATTGTCAAATGATGTTTCCCCCTCTTTAACGACCTTTATTTCTAACAAGCCAAAGGGATTCTGACCATTATTTACGGCATCAAGGTCATAAACTTTCCTGTCTGGGCTACAACCTAGCCATGGGCACTTTGGGTGGACAATCAGCCCAGATGGGAAGAGGTTTACTCTTCCACCCTTTGCATTGCTAGCATAGACCATGGCAGCATGTGGTTCAAGTTCAATGCCTCTTCTCATTGCTGCAGTTTGTACAAATCTGGTGGGGTTTAGCTGATTGACAAGGGTGTCAAAATGTGACACCCGGCGAGCGACAATGCCAAATTTGCTTGCTGTTACCCTTTTTTTTCTGAGCAGGTGCCATACATCACTCTGACTTTGAGTGACTGTTTGCTGCTGCACTCTCAGTGATGACTCTGTTGTCACAGACAATGTTCCAAATATAGATTGTTGACGACTGTCAAGACAGATTGACACATTGTTATTAAATCTGTCCTCTGCACTTGAGAGGGGAAGCTCTGGGAAAGAAGTGCAAGTAAAATCATTTATGATGTAGTCAGTTGACATCTTTTGTTGATATGACAGGACACAGCCTTTTGGGACATTTCCAAACTTGCTCTGTACAAATGGGATATTGCCAAGTTGATCTTGATTGGGCAGAATGGTTGTAAAGAGAGGATAAGGTGGTTGGAAGCCATTAAAGTGCTCTTTTGTGAGGGTAGGATACTGGGTAGATGGGGAATACAAATTACTCTTGATATATCTACTGTACGAAGCGCCAAGTTGGGGTTTTTTCACTAGCACGTCTTGTATTTCTTTTTGTGCGATTTTGGATCCTCTAGGTATGCTCCAACGCTGCTTCATGCTGGTACATGTTAGCTCATCAGGCAATGTCCGATGTCCCAGTTGCTTAAGAAGGGCTAAATAGTAAAGAAGCCCGATCACATGATGGCAGTATCCACCTGCCCCGGCTACACATGAGCACAGCCCAGACAGCAATGTCAAATTGTTGTTCTGGACTGACACCTCTAAAATGTGCGGTGGTTCAGACTTCCTCATTGAGCGGTAACACTTGCATTTAACTCTCACGCACTGGTCGGTATATATCACTAAAAAATTGGAAAAATTAGTGTGAATTGTCTGCCATTCATATCATAATGAAATAGAAAAAACATTTTGGCTATCAAGTACCTTTAACGTCATGTAAATAGCCTGGTTCCGCCATAAATTTGTACGCTTTCGAAGTGCTTGTGCAGCCAGACTTCTCTATAGCGTAGCTCCCTACATCATCGAAGGTGAGGGAAGGAAAGATAGAGATGTCTTGAGTTTCTACTTCATCTAAAACAAAAATAAATATAAAAATATCAGTACGAAGAATTTTTCTTGGTATGTGATGGCTCGTCGGGAGTTCTAACATCTACAGCGAATATATGTAAACATGGGTTAGTCTTGACTTTAGACGTGGAATCACTCTCACAAAAAATAAACAAATCGTCCATTAAAATGCCGTCCAATTACAATCGATCACCATTCACAATCTAAACTGTTATTTTAGAGATTTTAGAAGTCCAATAATTGAAAAGAAACCAAAAAAAAGGAGAGTTTTGAAGTACATACCTTGCGAAGTCGCCATGTTTTTCAGCCGTCGAGCGGGCCGGCGGTGACAATTTTTTCGCGATAACGCGAAGAATATCGTTACTTCGAACCAAAAATCGAGTCCAAAGGAGAGAATTTAAGATTATCTTACTGTGTTTGTAGATAGGGCAAAAGGATTAAGCGTTTTGAACGATGAAACTATCGTATAAAACCACGCGTGCTTGACCTATTACAACTTTTGTTTACTGGAAGGCTTGCTCTCCAGTTTTGTGTTGCTAAGCGGTATCCAAGCACGTGACCACTAGCTGCAAAGGGCCTATTGGGTGAATTCCCTGTAAGCTGTTGCACGGAGAAGCCTAAAATATGAAATGATAATTTGTTAGTATATAAACTTATCAAACAAACAAGAATATATTCTTGAAATAAACAACTGTCAGTTACAATTGCTATTTACATCATTATCATGGAAATAAGTAATACTTTAAAACGGCATGGTATGACTTGTAAAGCACGTGAACAGTAAAAGATATAAGAAAATAAGGAAGAAAACATTAGTCATAGTTATCTTACTTGTTCTGGGCCCATGTAATTAAAACTAAGCTTAGAAGAAAAAAAAAGGATTTACTCACTCTTCTTCACTGCCAGTTTGTCTATACTTATATCCGTCGATAGTGCGGTATTTGGCACATGATGAACGTAGGGACCAGCGATTTAAACAAACAGGCTCAAACCCTGGATGTAAGGTCACACAAATGGGAGGTACTTCCAATTCTTCGAGCACTTCGGAAGACTTCAGTGACTCGAGACAACCCTCTATTTCGTGACAGTAATTACACTCTTGAGGTTTTTGAAGTAAGTCTTTCTTGCAATGACCGCATCTACACCTAAAAGAGGAAACGTTTAGATTTGCGAGTTAGTAAAAAAATCAAAACGAAACTAAATATTTTGCAAAAAGAGTGAGCTTGTAGCTAGATCTTGATAGTTACGTACCAAGCGCTATTCGGCGTGACGCCATCAAATCTTTCTTGAAGCTTTTCATTTCTCTTCTCGATCTTTGAAATTTCTTCGTTATATTCACTGAGCCATTCCGCATCAGCAAGTGGTTCTGAAGAATATGGTCCTACCAATTCGTGAGATTCAGACCTGGGGTAGCTATCATCTGACTCGTGTGTTTCAGCATGTTGATGGCATTCGTCCTCTATTTCTCCATCCTCTTCCTCTGAATATATACTTGAAATCTCGCTTTCAGAGCTGCAATCACTCCCGTAATAGTTCGTAGCCATCTTGTGAAATTATATATTGAAATTTATGTTTTTTGAAGGAATGAAAGTCACTAACGGGTCAATGTTTACAATACTTTGTCTACTCGTATCCTTGACAATCGCTTTTCTCGGTTCTCGAATTTACGTCACTAGTTACCAGTCTCCTAAAACACGGCCAACACGACTGGGCGTCGCCAGAAATCTAACTTTGAAGGCTGATTTCGAGGTGAAAAAAATTCGAAATCGAAAAATTTTTTTTGGAATATTTATTTATATCATCTAGAGATGCCAAAACCGTAAAAAAATTCTAGACCTGATATACACTTTAAACTTAAAACTCCTATCCGGCATCGTCTAAGAAAACCGAGTAGACTCAAAGTACGAAACCTAAAAAAATCTTAAAGTCTTAAAACCTGAATTATACCACCACCGTCAAACAACAACAATAACGACAACACCACCACAAACACAACAACAACGATGATGACTACGTCATTAGACAAAACAACCGACAAAACCAAAGTTTATGGTCCTTAAAAGTATAATTTAGTTATTAAATCTTTACTGATTCTGAAATAAAGCGCAAAAACGGTTACAATCTAGTTGAGCTTTGAGTTTGATAAGAATAAAAACATTTCCATTCTGGGAGAGTTGTTTCTCTGTCATTTACTAAGCGAGTTTGGGAAAAGTCGGCGACTTCATTTGATTACGAAAAACAGCCCTGACTTGAAACCATTAGTTAAAACACAAGAAGAGTGAAAATTTGATCGCTTCAGTCAGAGAAAGTCTCGTTGTTTAACAGCAACCAATTCTCGAGTTTCGTTTCACTGAGTGAGAGCTAGGCAGAGTGTGTGTGCTCTAATCATACTCGTAACACCACACGATCTTCAAGTTGTACCACTCTTATTTGAATGCCAAAAACTTTTTACTCATCTCAACCTGTCGTCTGGTTGTTAATACAAGTAGATTGATCAATCGCTAACCTTTAGACTCTACTTTTGGTTCACCTTGAAATAAAACTATAATAAATCAACATTATACGTAGTAAAGAATACTCACAGTGTCTCGCCAAATCCATGCAGACGGAGCTGGGTCGTATTTGAACTCCGTTTTAACCACTAAACCTCTAAAAGAAGTCGTTTGTTTTCTGAACTGGGGTAGTAAATTTCTAATCATCGACAACTGCTCTGTTTTGCTCTTTAGCCGTTTAATTTATGTCACCTTTTTAAATTGGTTGGCCAGTAACAGTTACTGCATGAAGTGACCTAATTGATCATTACAAATGAAAAAGTGAAGTCGAATTAGAATCGGAATTTCTCGAATAAATTTCCCTATGATTCATTTCATTAAAATCGCCAGTTTTCCAATTTGTTCTGTCCAGTTTATTTTATCAATTAGCTCTGTAAATGTGCGGAACTGTGAGCAATTTCAACACTAATACTGAATATTCTGTGTCCTTGAAATCGTCAGTAATTTGATCAAAGTTGACAAAAATACAAACCCACGATTGGCACGAACCTTTTTCCCTCCTTGAAACTGAGTCGAACACTCCTTAAATATTTATTTTTCGGAGTGTCTTAATAATGCGAAACATCTCTTTTTTAAACAAGGAAAATAACACAAATGAAATAATATAAAATAAAATGTGGAATTTTGAACTCAAATTATCTTTACGATGAAAAAAAGAAAAAAAAGAAAGAAATTATTTATTTATTTATTTAATATTTTGGACTTCAAAGCGATGCGGTGTCTGGTTTGGTCTCAACTTTCATTCATACAATAAAGTCAATATTTGAATAGAGATTAACGTGACATTGTTCAATGGCAGTAAAAATAAGCCTTTGTAGCTTCCATCCCTCCCTCCCTCCCTCCCTCCCTCCCTCCCTCCCTTCCTCCCTCCCTTCCTCCATACCCCATCCATTCATTAAATCCTACTGACCCATCCATTCAGCATCCATCCCATTTATCCCCCTTCCATCTAATCCTCCCCCACCTTCCTATTCATCCATCCCATCGCATCGTACTACCCATCCATCCAAGGCCATCCAAAGCATGTTGTGAGTCAAATATATGACAACTGTCTTCTTAGGGAAATGAAACTCCCTTGCAAAATGCAAAAGTGTAGTTTTCTTAATTTAATTTTATTGGTTTTTCCCCTCAGGGTAGGGACACCGCAACAGCTTTCACAGTTTTTGTAGGCCGTACAGTGTAAACATGAAGAGATAACTAGCTAAAAACTAGTGTGAGCTGCGTCGGTGTTTCTAATGAAACTAATGATAAAAGGGTAAATTTTACACCGTGAAAAGATGAAAAAACTTACTGATTTTTCGGACGCTAGTCCTTCGTCGGAGTAAAAGAGTAAGTTTTTTCATCTTTTCACAGTGTAAAATTTACCTTTTTATCATTATAGTGTAAACAAGTTCTTAAACAGCCTCTTCAGTGGGTCCAAGGAAAGGATGAAGGATTCAGGTGAGGTTCAATTGATTGTTTTATCCTAGAATTTAGTTTTACCAATGATTTGAAATAAGTTTATATTTATGTAGAAATGTATTTTTAATATTTAACCATAAGGGGAGGATATAAATGGGTGGTTAAGAAAAGGTCTAACTGCATGGTATAAATACTAGTATACGTTTGGACCCCCTCCCTCACCCCCCTTAAAAATTCCTGGATCCCGTCATGGATGGGAGACAACAGAGATGTCTTGATCACTCTAGTGTAATCAAACTTTTACATGCAAAGTTATTCAAAAACAACTTTAATTATCCAGCCACGTTATTAGTATTTAAGCTGTGAAGAGACTATTTTTGTGCTAATTAGCCAATTGTTCTTGTTTCTTTGTTTCCTGGAGGGCGATTAGCACTAATGATAGGTTAAACCGTTACCATGGCAATGACAAAGACATTAGTAAGCTTGTGTAAGCATCGGTTTATTATAAGTAATCCGTCATAATCTACGGTAGGAGAATATTTATGGAACATAAAACTTCAAAGTAAAGAAGCAGTCTGGAAATTCTAGTTGCGATGAATTAATGAGGAGAGAGCAAGCGTGCGAGTTTATATATTATCTAGAACATTAGTAAGTCGTACGAGAAGCTCAGTCAAGAAAACTTGACATCTTTAGCATAATTTACAAATACTTGAGCATAAGTCAAACTGAAGGAGGAGCTGAGGTAAGTCAGATAATCCAAAAGTAACACTCTTAAGAAAGTTCCAGAAGTTTGAAAAATATACAGTCAATGTCATTAACGTTGTCCACCGAAAAAAGACATTTACACATTTAGACTAAAAGAAATATCACGTGTTTCCTTGAACGTTCTGGCATAAAACAAACGCTGAAATACCATTTTCCATCTTAAATCCTCACAAAATGGTCGTGGAATTCTGGATTTTCGATTCACGAGTTGAATTTTACAATTAAAGTTCAGGCTGACGCACAAGAGGCAAAGAATACATATATTTTGGAAGCCTCGACATAAGAAACTATCGCTTTTATTCGACTGTTATTGACTTAACGATTCTATTCGCTTCTTTTTTCTATAGTTAAGACTGAATTTCGTTTGTTTTGATAATATTTCTCTACGAATTCATTTCAGACAAGTTTGGAGTCGTGTTGATTTGAGAGTTCAAAGTAAGGGGTTTGTTTATGTTATTGAACAAAGAAAGATCCGCCTCTGGCACACGTGTCGATCACTTTGAATGTATAACTAGTATTATTTAGACCTAAGACTATAAGAAGGAAAATAACTGCGGAGAGAGGCTAACGTTGCGAAATACAGTTGCAAATAGTTTTCTTACTACACCGTGTTGTAAGTTTCCTCATTCGTTTGTTGTATTTCAACACTGCACCAACAGATTCCAAACTAGTAACCGGTAGTCGTTATTAGATTATTCAGCCTTGAATCAACTCAGTCCTATGCTATCAAGGTTTTTTAGATCTCGCTTTTTTTATCGTAAAATTCCTGATGCATTTTCCTTTGAGATCTGGCTTCTAAGGACTTGAGGTGCGCCATGTACCTATTACCTATGTACCACTATTAGTGACCAAATCTTTTCTTAACAATCACAATTATGACTGCGTTTATTGAGAAAAAATCGCATGATTATCTTATTTTCTGTCTCATTAAGTCAGCAACGAAATCTCAGTTGTCTGTGTTTTACTGAACGGGAAGCCCAAAGATAAACAACACAGGTGGCAGCGGCAAGTATATATCTGTCATGCGCTCCTGTGCAAACGCCGCAAAGCAACAGAACTCCATTAGAAGTTGAGTGCGTTTGTCGGTGTTGTTTCCGTGATATGATAGAAGAATACTTCTTGAAAATGTAACACACAAAAAAGAAAACTCTACTTTGCGCCAAATTTACCGAGGGTTTTTTTCAGACAGTTAAAATTGGCGGCAATTATTTTTGGCGCGAAAACGCAAATCAAATTCCTGATATGAAACAAGTCAGGCTCGAAATTCCTCTTAGAAGCATTAAAGCCTAAACTCCTCATTTTGTCGGAAAAATAAAAGTGGTAGACTCCTTGTGGCAAGTCCTAGAGTTAAGTGACATTCCTCAACTGACTGTCATGTGTCGTGACCAGGCTTCGTGCGCAATCACTTAAAGGAATTTCTTTATAATTAAATTTTACCAACGATAATTATGATTACAATAATTAGAATTTTTGAATTATGATGCTTATAGTTTAGGTTTTTAGAATTCATTTGCATATTTAGATATATATATATTACCTTTCTTATTATATATGATAATGTAACTTGTATGTACTTCTATTTTCGAAGGGGTTTGATCCGAAATGTACGTGCATGTGCACATATGCTATTGTTATTTTCTATAGTCAGCACCTTGTCCTCAAAGGTGCTACAGCGGCACGTGTGTTTATGTACGTATGTTTCTTGTCGCGGTCCTTTTGAGGGCAGGCGTATATATAGTATACATCAGATTTATTATACTTATTAGATTTATACTTATACTTGTATTTATATTTAACTTTTATATCATATTGTATTCTTTATTTGTCAATGCTTCTGAAAAGCCCTGTAAAGGGATGAAGTAATAAAGTATGTATGTATGTATGTATAACAGATTACAATCACTATGAAACTAATACTTATCTAATCTCGATCTAGACAAAGATATTTCACATTTTTGTGCTCGCATAATGTTTACCCCAGCTTCAATAACTTCGAAGTCCTGTGGTCTAATACGTTTGTTTCTTTTTTATTGTCTAGACTTAGGACTTTGCCCCAGAAAAACCACAATGGATTAAAGGGAAAGTGAATACCATATCTCGTGAGGTGAAGTGCCACCAACGTCACGCAATGATGCCATCATTTCTAACTGTCCCCGGTACTAATGGCGATGGTCAACGCGGATCTATCTCGTTGGGTTCTTCTCGTGGTTTATCAGCGTGTTCCAAGACTTCCCAGACGTCGGGCTCTACTCTTCAGCTCCGTACTGTAGTGAGGATGTTGGCCCCTGTTATCTGGTCGAACTTGGAAGCGAAAAGAAAGCGAGAGAATCCGAACTATAAGGTGAGTAAAAAAAAAAAATGTACAGAAGAACTGATAGTTACCACATTGAAAAACAAACAGTGTCAGGGCGATATGACAAAACACCTTTTGTATGAAGCACTACCTAACAGATTATTTATCTACTTCAGTTCACGAAAATTAACCTTTTTTTATTCAACTTGGTAAATATTTTGTCGTTAAAGAACTCGATCAATGAAATCAACCATTTCCTCCGCTATGAGACTACACAAAAAGACAACAATGTAGAATACTTATCACTTAAGGTTAAAGATTCTGCATGATATATTTTAAAAATGTACGAGTTAGATGATATGCGAATATATATTTTTTAAGGAAAAGATACTTGATTCAGACAGTTGGTAAAGATCCCACAACGTCGATTATATCTGGCGGTGAATTGATTTGTAATTTCGTATTCTTGGTTGTCAAGATGCTGTTGTTGTGATCACAAGAGGATCTCTTTCTGTCACTGTTGTTACAAACCCACACACTCTGAATCAAAGTGAATCGTGTCGCCAAACTCAACAGGAATCACGCATGTATAGAATATTATTAGAGCTAGCAGTAACCAACATGATATAAAACACCAAGTATTATTTTGGATTTAAGATTCGTACTTATAAATCGTCTGTTTTTCTCAAGGGTCAGTCGTTAGCCAGTCCAAGCACGATGACCGTTGCTACTGACGACAGGTAGGTCACGTTTTCTTATGCAAAAAGTAAAGGGGACGGGTGGTCAGTGAGGGAGCGAAGAAAGACATGGTGAGGGACTATAAGACACTGGTCATTTATTCCCATCGGATTATCTGTCTGACTTCGTGTCTGTCTGTCTGTCTCGAACTGTCTGTTTGTCTGTCTAGCTGTGAAATCTGCCTGCTTGCCTGTCTGTGTCTCCTTGGGCTTTACCAATTAGAGTGCATACCATCTATTCGTTAAAGATTAAACTAACGAAATTTTACAAATTAGTGCAAGGTTTTGTAGGTCTACGGTCTACTGAGGTCCATATACTGAACTTACTAATTTGTGCAACTTTGTGCAATTCACCAGTTTCGAATTCTAAATTACCGCTGTGTTCCTTGATTACAGACTCATTTGCACAGGGTTAGCCTCGTATCAGTGTTTAAATATTCACAAATATCAACAGAAAAGTAAAGAATGCACAACTTCAACAATACAAACATTTTGAAACTCGACGGACCTTGATTGGAACACGTGAATATTCTGCACAAACTCGAGACTAACCCTGTGCAAATGAGTCTGTAATCAAGAAACACAGCGGTAATTTGGATTTTTTTCACGGATAAATGGCATGCACTCTATGGGTATTGTATCAGTACAAGTATGCAACAGAAAATGTATGAGGTTGATCAATATTTTCTGACATTTTTGGATAAATTCGATAATTTCATCATCTACCCTTTCTTTTGTGTCCTGTTCCTAGCCAGAACCAAGTTTTAGCCTAATCGGTGCCTTTAAGGTGGCTGACTACTTTGGTAAATAATAAAGAAAAATGAAACTTTTTGAACCTGAAATTTTATGCTGCTTTCGAAAATGCAAAGAAAAATGGGGCTTCCCGAGCTTGTTTTTGAGATAATCACTCCGGAATGACATGCGTTTGTACAATTTTCGAAGAAAAATAGCGAAAATCAAGCTCCGTACAAGAAAATCATAAAACTAAGGAAGAAAAATGAGATATTACCTGTTATTCCGGAAAATAACAAAAAAAATTATAGAGTCCCGTGCAAAATTTGTGGGTTTTGCCCTCTTGAAGTTCAAAACGTGTATGGTTCTTCCTTAAAATCGTGAACATTATTCAGCGGTTTTTGAGCGCGTGCACATCGTGGGCTCAAATCGAACGTTCAAAAGCCTCAGCCACCTTAAAACAGAAATATTCCTGGCACACAAAAACCAAGCTTGGGCTCCCTGTGCTCATCTGATAATCATACTATCAGTTTCTTGATTTCAATGATTTCTTTTGACAAGCAAAAAACTTTTAATGACTCGTGTCTTGATCATCAAAATCAATTATCTTTTTAATGCGTTCCTTTGTTAGTCATGCAATTAGACTTGCAAATACACCAGCTACGTCTAAAGATACTGTACGTCACCATAGCAACGAGATGTACCGGTTATTCATGAGCAATGCCTACTAAGGTTAACTATAATAGAACGAGTATAGCTCTGATCTCTGCAGTTTAGAACTAATAATGTAAACACGAAAATTTACATCGTGAATCGGATTTTTGGTCTAAGGAAGATGTGAGGACACAGCGAGAGAGCTGCTCGTACATCGTGTTTCCAATCCTTCACGAAACATTCCTACAACCGGCACGTTTTACTTACAATCATATAACACTAGGGCTAATCAAATATAAATATGGGAATACGGTAAGTATTTGGCTTTAGTTTTATAGAAGGGAATCAACTGAGAAGTTTTGTATCAAAGGAAAGAAGTGACGAGTTTTCAGTCGTGCAAATGTTTAAACATGTCGAAATTTTACAGGATTTAGTGTTGTTATTGTTTACATAAGGCGTAGGAAACAACACTTATAATTCTTAGAAAAGCATTAGCTATGATAATATAGATTAGCTCGATTCTTCAGAGATTATATACCAATGATTTTACACAAGTTTTTATTCACGTACTTAAAGTTCTCGAATTACGAGCAGGTGATGAATGCTATATACTTCGATATTTATTTAACACAAGAATTTCGAGATTTTGTTTCACGTCTTAATATTAAATTCTCGGTAAAACAAGACCATTCAATTCATTGCCATTCTATACCAAAGCTTTTTTAGAAATAATATTTCAAGATTCCATGTTCAAGTATAATTTTACAGCGACATTATTTTATTGGCAATCAAGTTCAACTCTGTTTTGGAAACCAAGCGATATTTGTTGCAAGTAATGTTGACTTTGGCTGTCGATATAAATATGGAAATCAGTCTAAGTGACATCTTCATCATAGCTATAACGTTTATATTTAGTGAACAGAAAGGTTGAAATTCATTGGCTTCTTCATCCTCTACCTCTCTACAGCTCTTCCGATGAAGAGCAAGCTTTTTCTTACAGTTATTAACAAAAGACTCATGAGTTTAGCATTTATTTTCCATGTTGACTGCTTGGCTAATGGGTCTTTTATGTCTTCCAACTTGAAGGTTTCTTCTATTTCTATTCTTACTACTAGAAACTACTTTATCGATATTAACCCTAAATTTTATCGTACCCTGAAATAACTTCTGGGCTGATCTAAATCAGGGCACGGGTAACCCACAGATTGAAACCCTGAAACAACCTTGAACCTGTTCAAAGTCGGGGCACGGCTAACTCACAGATCCAAAACCCTGAAACGACCTCTGGGCTGATCTAAGTCAGGGCACGGTTAACTCACAGATCAAACCCTGAAACAACCTCTGGGCTGATCTAAGTCAGGGCACGGTTAACTCACAGATTGAACCCTGAAATAACCTCTGGGCTGATCTAAGTCAGGGCACGGTTAACTCACAGATCAAGGCCCTGAAACAACTCCTGGGATGATCAAAGAATACCCGATTTATCACCCATGGTGTTCTAATTTCTTTACAGCAATGGTAAACTGGTGGAGCCAATTCGTCTTGAAGAACAGCTTGATATTCACAGTCTTGAGGAACTGATGTACAGGTTCAAGACTCACATGTCGGACAAGGCAGCGCTCAGGAAATGGAATGCGCGCAGGGGAGCTCCTCTCTCCACCCACGTGAGTGGCTTGATGACGATGGAAGAGTTTCGAAGTACCTTGTCTGATCTGGTGAACGTGGAAAGCTGGGACACAGATCGAGCTGCTGTGTTTGAAAACGAAATGGAAACGTTGTTTACTAAGGTGAGATAATTCGACAACGCACATAACAACAGTAGCATCAAGACAATTGCGCGCAGCAACTATAGCAACAACGACAGCTGCAGCATCAAGACAAGAGATACAGCAACAACAACAGCAGCAGCAACAACAGTAGCATCAAGACATTACGCACAAGCAGCAGTAGCAACAACAACAACAGTAGCATCAAGACAAGAGATACAGCAACAACAGTAATTACAGCAGCAGCATCAAGACAATTGCGCACGAGTAACAGTAACAGCAGCGATAGCAGAAGCAATAGACAGCAATAGCAACAAAAACAGCAACAACAGCAGCAACAGCAGCAGCAGCAGCAGTAACAACAGCAACAGCAAGAGCAACACCACGACAAACGATAACAACAGCATAACAAAAATAGAACATTTCAGACTCGATAATACTCGACAACTGACAAGTATTCTGTTCGCCTTCCAGGTTGATATTGCATCAGACGGCCTGGTAGACTGGGACGAGTTCTGTACGTACATGATGATTCAGTTCAAAGAACACGACGTGACTACCAAATATGGAAAAGGATCGTTCAACCCTAAAATGAACATCGCTAGGATAGCACACAACAAGGAGACGACGATTAGGACACTCAAGGACTTTAACCCCATGAGATATGTGACTGTTAGTAAGGTATAGTATGAGAAAGATTTGAAGAACGGGGTCTTTGATTGGTCGAATAATGAAATATTAGAGAAAGAACAAGTGATTTCATTGGTTCCTACACCGCGTGCCAAATATCGAAAGAACAAGTGATTTCATTGGTTCCAACAACGTGTGCCAAATATCGAAAGAACAAGTGATTTCATTGGTTTATCAGCGAACTTTTATCACTGATATCGACGTCTGATATTTTTAATCCATCTCATGTATTTTTAGGAAGGAATCATCGGCGTTTGGAGTACAGAGCTAGAACTTCAGCGGATTATCGAGATGGAAGGACGCAGCCCACAGGACAAGGCCAGTAACAAGAGACACATTAAGATGTGGGTGACTGATGCTGTCACTATGAACAACGTACATAAACTAGTCGTTGCTACTACTAACATGGACTTGCACTTCTACGACATGTCAACCCCTATTTATACACCTCAATATCATCTCTGTGGTAAGTGGATGGATGGGCTACCTGTAGTATCTGTTAATGATAAAGAATGGGTACTAAGCTTCACGCCCTTGCCCATTTATATCTCTGCGGTAAGTAGATGGGATATTTTCTCCCTTGCCATGGAGGTTTTACTCCGGGTACTATAGTTTTCCTAACTCTACAACTCAGCAAAGTTGAAAATTAAGTGCTTAGAATATGATATGTGATGGTAGTGAGTGTGGAGTTTGTCGTATGTATTAACATTAGCCTATTGCTAACAACTCCCTTACCACGACGTAAGATTAAGATTTGTTTATTATATTTAATATGCATTTTGTATCTGTGATAAACGACCTGGTGCTGATAAAGGCGTCTTTTATCTTTAATCTTTTGCAGCATTGGGTAACGTACCCCTGTGTATGAACTACTTCTACGACAAGAAGGTAGGGAAAGGAGAGAGGGAGGGAGGGAGGAACAGAGGAAGGACAGAGGGAGGGAGGGAAGGAGGGAAAGGAGGGAGGGAGGGTGGAACAAAGGAAGGACAAAGGGAGGGAAGGAAGGAAGGATGAAGGGAAGGAAGGATGGAGGGAGGGAGGGAGAAAGGAAGGGAGGAAAGATGGAGGGAGGGAGGGAGGAAGGAGGAACGAAGGAAGGACAGAGAGGGAAGGAAGGGAGGAAGGAAGGGAGGAAGGAAGGGAGGGAGGAAGAAAGGAAGGGAGGGAGGGAGGAACGAAGGGAGGGAGGGAGGGAGGAAGCGAGGGCTGGAAGTGCCTAGAAAGTACGAGCTGCTCTCGATCACCAGAGAAGCAGCGCTGTCAGTGAAAGTTTTGGATTTGTTATTTCCTACATGAAACCAAAATATATTTAATATCAATCATTGTTTTTCTCCAGACACCGTCAGGTCGTTGTATGCTCTTCTTCGGCACCGATAACGGATCAATCCATGCCTTAATATTCTCCACGCCACTCAAGAGCCTCTTCGAAACGCCGTTCAAGAAAACCTCGGGAAGTCATAGGATATTCTTCCAGGTAAACAAGCGGTTCTGCTAAATATTGTAGTTGTAAACTATCGATACTTCTGTCGCACACTATTTAAACCTCTAGCAATTTACTGCCATCACTCTTGGGTATAATATTCTCAGAATGCTCCAGTTCCGAGTTCTCATTTCTCAATTTTAGTCTCGGCTGTGCGTTATATTTACGACTAGACACTTAAATGAAGAAAAAGAACACATTTGTACACAATCGAGCACAATCGATTTTAATTAGAATTTATTGGCTGTGTCGCCAACCTCCCTCGCTCGCTCGCTCGCTCTCTCCCTCCCTCCCTTCCTTCCTTCCTTCGTTCGTTCGTTCCTTCATTCCTCCCTCCCTCCCTTCCTTCCTTCTTTCCTCCCTCCCTCCCTCCCTCCCTCCCTCCCTCCCTACCTCCCTTCCTTCCTCCTTTCCTTCCTTCCTTTCTACCTTTTGTTTAAGCCCCTCTCTTCTACACTGCTACTACCTCTCTCCTTTTATATAGCCCAATGACCCATATTCATTTTTCTATCACCAGGATATTTCATTGCACGCACGGTTTGTGACCCACCTCACCCTGGGGACCATCCACAGTGACTGGGTTCGTCGTGTTCAATACGTACCCGCCAAGGAGTTCATCATCTCGTGTAGCGGAAGCGCGCGAGACTCGTTGGTCGTTAGAGACGTTGATGACAAGAAAAGGAAAACTTATGTATTCAAAGTAGCAAAGGTAAAGCTTTAGTGAGTTAAGAAATAAATAATTGATTAACAATGTATAAATACTTAATTTTTATTATCTTAGTAGTAGTTAAGGTTTTTAAAAAATTTCGTTTTTACATTATATTTTTATCCAGCAAACAAAATAAATTAATTCGACGTTATCTATGACAAAAAAGCATATTCAAAATCATCACTGTTGCGTTGCAAATTGCAGAACAAATGCCGGTTGCTCTGTTACCTCTCCGCGTCTAACAAATTTGAATTGTTGCACCAAGAAGAAACTTTCTGTACACTTTGCAACAAAGAATAAGAAAGGACATGCGAGATAATTTTTTGCCCGAGGTAAAGGATTGCTGCAACATTTGCTTTGCATCTTTCAACTTAACTGTGTTGCGCGACAAGTTGCTTGATTATGGTGTCTGTTTCACAAAATAGATAGGATAGTAAAGTTAGTCACATATTATCAACGATCTTTAGTATCGCTCTCACTGATATAATTTATATATTCTTATCTAGGGTATCGATTGTTTTGATTATAACCACACCCTCAATGTCATCGTGACGGGCGGGGTCGATCACGCGGTACGTGTGTGGAACCCTTACGTCACAGTTAAGCCAATCGCCATCATGAAGGGACATCAATCGTCTATCGTGGACCTGATTATACACGAGACACTGGAACAGGTTTTCAGCTACGACAAGGAAGGGGTACTGTATAACGATTATTATCAATGATTATCAATAATTATCATTAACATTACTAAAGGCATCGTCATGAAATGCTGTCGTCATCAAATATTGCAACTGTAACAGTATATGATCATTGTCTTGACAGCATTATCATCTTTAGCATCATTAGCATCCTCATCATCATGTCATTACTTGGCGTCATTATTTACAACATCATCGTTTTTGTGTTTGCGTCATCATTTTGATCTTCAATGTCTTATCACTAACATCACTGTCGTGGTTATCGTCTTGACGTCATCATCGTCATCACTGTCATCGTTATCGTCTTGACGTCATCATCATCATCACTGTCGTGGTTATCGTCTTGACGTTCATCATCTTTATCACTGTCATCGTTATTGTCTTGACGTCGTCATCTTGATCACTATCGTCGTTATGATCTTCAGCAATGTCAACATTATAACTGTCATCGTTATTGTCTTGACGTATTCATCCTAATCAGTGTCATCGTTTTTATCTTCAGTGACATCATCATCATCATCATCACTGTCATCGTTATCGTCTTGACGTTATCATTTTATTATCATAATCATTATCATATTGATGCAATTACTATCTTAGCCTCTTCATCTTCATGATCACCATTATCATTAGGCTTATATAACATTTACACATATCCACAATAATAGATATTATCGTATAATGATATTCACATTTATCATGCCTACTCATTAATGGTCCCCTTGTGTTTCAGATCCTCAAATGCTGGGAAATCAAAGAACAAACTTGTATTCAAAGTCTTGCTATTCGGGATCCCTTTGGTCACCGTGTTCCTGAACACGGCCCGTTTCCTTTCTGTCTGATTGGTAGTCCCATTAACTCGCTACTCATCACTAGTAATGATAGTCTGATCGAGGTCAAACTGCTAGGACTGGGGACGACTAAAGCTATCAAGACAAGTCACGCAAAACCGCTGTGTGCTGCTGTATATAACGAGAAAATAAACCAGGTCAGTGTAACGCTATATTAGTAATGGTGCGCGTCACGTAGTAATGGCGGAAGATACGGTTATTGTAACACTATATGTAATAGATATGAGGCGTTCCATGCAATAGAAGATACAGTTATTGTAACGTTATCTATAATAGATATGAGGCACGCCATGCAATAGAAGATACGGTTATTGTAACGGTATCTGTAATAGATATGAGGCACGCCATACAATAGAAGATACGGTTAGTGTAACGCTATCTGTAATAGATATGATGCACGCCATGTAATAGAAGATACGGTTAGTGTAACGCTATCTGTAATAGATATGAGGCACGCCATGCAATAGAACATACAGTTATTGTAACGCTATCTGTAATAGATATGAAGCGTTCCATGCCATAGAAGATACGGTTAGTGTAACGCTATCTGTAATAGATATGAGGCACGCCACTCGGTACAACAATATACTTCCTACTGTCTTTGGGATATGTCTGTGGAATATACGTTACTTGCGCAACATTTCCCCTTCAATATTGCCTTTAGCAAATGCATAGCTTCTGTATGTATAAATAGTAGCGTTCTGTCTTCATTCAGGTGATCACAGGCTGCGAGGGATCTGTCATTTGTTTCTGGGATATCTCTACTGGTCGTAAAGTACTCCAGATACTCGAGGCTCATGGGAACGAAGAGATCTCGTGTATGCACCTGGATAAGGAAGGCAGTAGATTGATGACAGGAGCTAGAGATGGGTCTATTAATGTGAGTACCAATCCGTTAGAATTGAGTGAATCCCAGCGTCCCTTAATGCGCTCTTTAATGTTGTTTTTAAAATCGTTTATTTGATTCTAAATGATGCTATTTTTAAGAATCATTGATGCTATTTTTAGAATCACTATTTGATGGCTTTTTTTCCGGCAATTGCATGCTGCGCACACTTTTCGCCGTTTTTTCATGTTTGTTCTTGTGTGTTTTCCCCCAAGAGAACGTGTGCAAACAGCGAAGAACACGCACAGTGTGCGTGTGAAAACTACAACCAAAAATACCAGAGATTCCTTCTCTTAGTGATTTTTTTCTTGGTACAGTACTATGATCTTAAAACGGCACGGCACGGTCAAGATCCATCCAATCACGCCGCAAGAAGGCACTGCTTATCCAAGTAAAAATGATCGTAAAATGCGTAGACATGGCATCATCAATTCACATCAAAGCATGTCCGTTCTTTATTTTTGCCACAGCTATTCGAACTTTGCTCTTGTCAGAGAGTATTTTACATGAACGGCACAGAATCGATGTCAAGCGCTCATCAAATAAAGATATTCAAAAACATTGCTGAAATTTTCAAATTTTCCACTTGGACAACTGAATTGGTTAACGTGGGCTACTTGTGATCTTTATGCTAACATCTTATCTACTGCTTTACAGCGTTTTTCATGTTTCTGCCTTCTGCCTACACTTGGGTTTTGGATTCCATCTTTCATAAAATGACTATGTTAAAATTTGACGGATGTCAATCAAAAGACAAAAAAACCTGCGGTATCTGAAATTGTCTGTTTAGCAGAAACATGAGAAGCGCTGTAATGACTCGTTATGTAATCTTCCTTCATCAGGTATGGAATGCAAATAACGGTCATCTAATGAACAAACTAGCTGCTTTAGAGGAAGCAGAAGTAACTGGAATAACCTCCTTTCATGCAAAGAGCAAGATTCTTACTGTAGGATGGCATAGGAAGATAATAACCTACCATGATGATAAGGAGGTCAGTAAAGGTCATCATGACTATCGACTGCTTATTGAATAGTTAAAAAATATATTAAGCTTTGACTGTTGTATCAGAAACAACAAACAACTCTACTGACATTTGACACAGAGCCCGGCAGAACTCAGGTCACATTGTTGAGAGGCAGCGCATTAACAGCCATGCCACTTGTGCTTCCCTAAAAAATTGTTGCCATTAAGACAAAAAATTAAAGAGATGTTGGAAACATATGTCACAACCAAAATATGTCTCGTTTTCTCACTGCACTCTGAAGATGACTTCCGCTCAGGTTGTCAATATGCCAGTCACCACCAACAACAGTCTTTCTCAAGACTACACTCACCCCAATGATCACATTTCACAACAAACTTCAACACCAGTGTTCAAACCATTTACTCCTACAACTAAAATAGCTGGCAACCAACAAATATGATAACAAATTAGATTTCAGTAAATGTTTGACAGAAAAATTAGTTTGACAGAAAAATTAGTAAATGGTTACCATGACAATAAAGAGAATAACCACCTAACTTATTTTATTTATTTTACAGACATTTGTTATCAGGCCTAACGCATGCTGGAAAGGAGGCCAGGTTCATCAGGTAGTCAATGCAAAAATCGTCATATTAATTGTCTTTAATGTGTAGTTCCAGAAATCATCCATACCCAACCCACAGAGGAATTTGGAATTTCCGAAGAGTAGGGGGTCAGAGAAAGAACAAAAATTACAGAGTTTGTATGGAAGAAAACTGGAATTTCCAGGGGGTAGGGCGGTGTCTTCCTCGGGGGCGTGGATAAATTTTGGAACTACACATTATCTAGAGATATACTTGATATTAATTTGCTTTTATTTTTTAGGATGACATTTTAGCTAGTGCTTATTGCCCTCCAAACTTCCTGGCCACGTCCAGTTTTGACGGAGACATTATTCTTTGGTGCCTGGACCGAGAAAAGATGATCAGAATACTGAAAAAGGGATCCAGGAGTCTATTGTAAGAGCATTTCAATGTTCATAAAACTAAAATCTAAATTCATTACAAAAGCAATGGAATGAAAAGACACATTTCTTGATTATGTATGTCCTAGATTGTATGATAGTTGTACACACAGTTAATTTTGGAGAAAAAGTTAGTAAAATAAAATCATACGACATTTTCCAAGTAAGAGGACCTTTATGACAGGGCCATTTTTATTTCCATTAGAATAACGACCCACGTAACACACGCAACCTCATCCTGAAGCATGTGAATGTGAGGCTAAAAGGAAAAATCTATTGTTTAAACCAACATGGCTGCCATGTGAGAAGGGAAATGAAATAGAAAAAGACATTGCTGCTATTTTATGTCATACAGGAATCAAAGTAAAGCCATGTTAAGCATAGCTAACATGGTGGCCCCAACAAACACAAATGTTGGATAGTATGTATTAGTTGGTAGAAAGTTTCTCAATTTATAAAAATTTCAATTTGTAGTAAATCAAAGATGAAGAAAGTTGGGCTGATAGGACGTGAGAGAAAACATAGGTAAGATATGTTCACCTTAATAAGTCACATGACTAACTTTTTCCAAGTGGTGTGCTCATGGCTTAAGATACTCCAGATCAAATATGGCTGATTAAGAAGTTGATTTTTATTGAGAAAGGAAAATCGTGGAGAAACGAAGGAAAACTCTCAGTGCACAGTAGAGAACCAACAAACAACTTACTATGGCAGGCCATGTGTCGCACAACCCAGCACTATTGTAAGGAGGGTGTGGCACATCCCTCCAAAATTTTTGGTAATTGATTGAATGAATAAAGATGCTTGATTCTTTTTTAACGTTTTTATTCCTGGGTGCTTGCTATGCCCCTTCAACCAAGGCAGGGACGTATTTGCAGTGCATACCATCCATGTTTCCTAACTCTAAGTTCTCTATTGCAGCCGAGCTCAAGTGCAAGCCAAGAGTAGTGCTTTCTCAGCGGTTGACCGACTTATGTTCTTAACGGCAAGAGCACAAAGCAAAGCACAAGAAAGTGCAACCCTCATCTCCTCAGAAAATGGAAACCTGGAGTTTTGGTGTCTCTATGGCACTGCAAAACCAATGGGTAAGTCATTGAATATGCCTGTTTGACAGGGCAAAGGCTGGGGAGGGGGGCTTGCCACCAAACAAATCATCCCTCCCTCCCCTCTCCCAAAACCAATGGGTAAGTCATTGAATATGTCTGTTTGCCAGGGCAGAGGATGGGGAGGGGGGCTTGCCACCAAACAAATCATTCCTCCCTCCCCTCTCCCAAAACACATGCATTTTCCATACTTGAGAGTAAAGAGGTCCAGGCACCCATTTCTTGCCTCTGTACAATCCAAGCCTAAACATTTCATATCTATTCAGGTACATTTTGTGCGGCGATAGGAGAGAATGGCTCTATATTGGCCCTAGCAACAGACAGTAGTAATAACATCCTTCTAACAGGTGATTCCAATGGTTACATATCGATATGGGACATAAGTAATTACTGTATCTCTCGAGCAGAATCTATCATTGCACAGGTTAGTAGAAAAATGTTTGAATTTAGAATTTTCTTTTTAAATCCGCTTACTTCTTAGTATCCAAAGCAGCTGCTATTAGTGTCATTACACACTGCTTACTGCCTTGAATAGCTGCTTAGGTGACAACACTAATAGCAGCTGAGTAGGAAACTTCTTACTCCTGAGTTATGTATGTTTTCTTATCCTCTCGCACCCTTGACCCTGGTAATTCTTCCCCATCCTTCCAATCCTTCATTATTCCTCACCTACTCCTTCTGACCTACGTCCCCCTCTTTCCCTTCTTCTGCATCCTCCTCCCCCTCAGGCCACCTGTTACATTCTTTCTTCCACCCCGTCCCACATTCGACTTCCCTCATTTTCCCTTCTCCCACCTATACATATCTTCATCTTTCTCATTCTTCTATTCCCTTTACCCCTTACTGCTCTCTTCACATTCTTCTCGATCTTCCTTCCTCATTTCCCTTCATCCTCCTTCTATTCCTATTTCCATCTTTCTCATTCTCCTGTTCCCTTTACCTCTTACTGCTCTCTTCACATTCCTCTTGTCCTTCCTTCCTCATCTTACTCTCCTTGATTCTCACTTTGTCTCATCCTCTTTTTTTTCCTGTCTCCTCACATTCCTTCCCTCGATTCTTTTCCTCCTGCTGCATTTCTCTTGCATTTCTACATAAACTGTTCTCTTGCATCCCTCAGCCTTCTCCTATCCTCTTCCTACCCTACTTCAACCCCCCCCCCCTCTCTCTCTCTCTCCTTGTCCCATCCTAAAGGACCCTACTTCAATCCTCGCCCACTCTCTCCTTGTCCCATCCTAAAGGACCCTACTTCAACCCTCTCCCTCTCTCTCCTTGTCCCATCCTAAAGGACCCTACTTCAACCCTCTCCCTCTCCTTGTCCCATCCTAAAGGACCCTACCTCAACCCTCGCCCTCTCTCTCCTTGTCCCATCCTAAAGGACCCTACTTCAACCCTCTCCCTCCCTCTCCTCATCCCATTCTATGTTAAAATATTGATGATAGTATTAATATTAACGATTCAATGCCCTCATACACAGGTCTGGTCTACCACTCAGCGCATGTCTAGTATGGACGACATTGCCGAGGCCCCTCCCCCTAGGATGATTTCATGGCAAGCGCACTCGGGAGCTGTGGTCAGTCTTGAGGTGGTATCACGTGATGGTAGGACGTTTGTTATCTCTGCTTCGAGCGATTGTACAGCAAGATTATGGACTTTGAAAGGAGACTTCGTTGGCATGTTTGGCCAGGTAACATGTTTGACTAAACTAGAACTATTATCGAGCTGCAAAACTAGAACTACTATCTTAGGGGGATACAACTATTATCGAGGAACAACTCGTCCTTCAAGCACAATTTAGTGTCTACTTTTTTTTTCTTTTTTTTTTTACATGTAATTTATTTCAAAGCTTAGAAATGCTAACAAAATTACAGGGCAATTTTTTGAAAATCAAATAAAGGGTATATACATAAATGCTCTTATGATAATTACAAATTGTACTATATTTAGTGTCTACTTATATTTAGAAAGAGCTTGCTTTTATGTGCGACTTCTCAACTGTTTAACTTTTCTTAATTGCAGAAAAAGATGTGGGATACTGATGATGAATCGACGTACAAGTATGTTGGGTAAGGAATAGATATGTTTAATGAATAATTAAATCAATGATTTACTGAATTGTTGATAGTATGATAATAACGGTAATGATGATCTCTGATGATAATGTTCGTGATGATGATGATCTCTGATGATAATGTTCGTGATGATGATGATGATGATGGTGATGATGATGATGGTGATGGTAATGATGATGGTGATGATGATGATGGTGATGGTAATGATGATGGTGGTGATGGTGATGATGATGGTGATGTTTGTGATGGTGATGATGATGGCGATAGTGATGGTGATGGTGATGGTGATAATGTTGATGGTGATAATGTTCATGATGATGACAATAATAATGATGTTATACCGAATGATGATGTTGATGATGGCATTGATATCAAAGGATAAACCTATGAGTAAATGGTCAAACGTCAATTATCTGTCTAATACTCATATCCTTTTTCCATCAGGACATGGAACGAAGAGAGTATGGCGGACAGTGAAAGTAAGTGGATGTTTTCTGACTCATAATTATTATTTTTACTTCCTTATTATGCTTAAGCATATGTACGTGTAACAGCAGACGTCTGTCAGTACTCCAGTTTCGAGTTCTCTGTTGCTCAGGGTTAGTCTCGATTTTGTGCAGAATATTCATGCGTTCCAGTGAAGGTTCATGGAATTTCAAAGGTGCTTATATTGCTGAAGTTGTGCATTCTTTACTTTACCGTATGATGATGATAATGATGGAACACAGCGGTATTTGACTAATTCGAAAATGGTCTATTCTTGCAGGAAGTACAGTTTGTGGATCTATATCTCCAGAACGAGGTGGTCGTGATGACGTTAGTGCTCCCGCCATGGTTACACCTGATGATAGTGACCGAATGGACACAAGTCCCAACAGACCTGAAAGGTACTTTCATTGGTGTCATTGCTCAGTGTTGCTGCGGCAACTGCAATTTTGTGTTTGCAGTTTTAGTTGTCATTGTTACTGTTGTTGTTCTTCAGTGCTCCTGTGGCTACTGCAGTTGTTGTTGCTGTTATTATAGTTGCTGTTCATATGTAGTTGCAGGTGTACTTGTCATTGTTGCAGCTGTTGGTGTTGTTCTTCAGTGCTCCTGTGGCTACTGCAGTTGTTGTTGCTGTTATTATAGTTGCTGTTCATCCATAGTTGCGGGTGTACTTGTCATTGTTACAGCTGTTGTTGTTCTTCAGTTCACCTGTGGCTAATGTAGTTGTTGTTGCTCTTATTATAGTTGCTATTATAGTTGATCCGTAGTCGCAGGTGTAGTTGTCAAGTGTTGCGGTCACTTTTCATTCTTGTTGTTCTGTGTTGCAGCTGCTGTTGTTGTTGCTGCCATACTATTGTCAGTGGTTGTTATAATTTTGCTGTCACTGATACAATTCAGAGCATCATTTTGATATTCTGTCTGTTCAAAGTCTATCTGTTTCTTTTGGTCAAACTGTCTTTTTCGCAGCTACTTTTAATCGTCCCTTATTTTTTTTACCTTCCTGTTCTTGTTTCTTCAGTTCTCCATCAGAGCCACAAAACAGCTTCTTACCCCAGATAAGCCCCGACAACCAACCAACAGATCAAAATAAAGACGATTCCCTATTGAAGAAAACAAGCGAATTCCAGCGATCGATGACCAGTTATGTACTCGACAGACGAAAACCTGAAACCTGGGTAAGATGACTAACAGCTCACGTGATTATTTAGGTCACGTGTCTCGGTACTATGCATCTTATTGGTATTCAATCACTTGATGACACTTTCTTACTACAATACTTCTGATTGGTCATTAAATCACGTGATAACAATTCACGTTACGTTTTTGCAGATCTTAACATGAGTTGTTGATGTGAAAACCAATACATGTATTAAAAAATTTGAACTATAATAACATAGTTTATTATTATTTTTAAGTCGATTCTAGGTCATAAGTACAATGACGAGTTTCGACAACGGATGCAAACACGTCAATCAAGAAGGAATTTCATGGGATATGTAGATCAGAGGTTGACGTCGTGTGCTGGTCTTGCTAACAAATGCTCTCCCTTCCAAGCACTTCAGATACCGGTAGCTAAAACATTAGAGAAATTTGCTAGAAAATCAAGCCAAATTCTGTTACATGAGAACCACATTGTATTTTAAGTAGGGTTTTAGATGATCACTGCCCCCTTTTTTTGAAGGACCCTCTTTATTTTGCTTAATAATCGTACCGCTCGGAAAGTGTGTTCAACAACCTTTTCCAAGGATAGGTGGGTGAGACAATTTGGTCAAAAATTGGTCACTCAACAAAGTCAAGAAAAAATTCAATTTCAATTTGAAACTTAAAAAGATTTTGGTTTTGGGACTCTTCCTAGGTATGGCCCGGCCCCTGTGCCACAGTGTCACTACACCCCCTCCCTATCCCCCCCGAAGGGTGGGTGTGTTATAATTAACAAGTATTAAACGTAACCAACCGACATGTTTTCTTTTTTCACTAGGCCACGCAAGAATATAAATTACCAAATGACCTTCCTGTTACAAAGCGCATGCTCCACAAGGCTGCAAAAGCAAACGCTGACCCGTTCCTTGGAGGTGTGAATCAAAATTCCTTACCAGTTCTTCCGGCAATTAAGGGATCTGAAACCTTTTTGGCCTTAAACATGCTGCCAAAGGACCAACCATCGCAGATGCAAGGCTCAGAGAATGCTTCACAATTTTCGTACCATGTAGAATAAAAGGTGATTAACATCCTCGTGCCCAGTCCCTTTTCAGCTTTCTAACGAATAAATCGAATTTTGGATTTCGATTTTTCGTTAGAAAGTTTTAAAAGCAGGATTAAGGGAGAGGTTTTACATCATTTCGTTAGGGCAGCCATGTTAGATGGCAGGAACAATACGATCGATTTAAATAAAAAGAATTTAATTCCCATAAGGGAATTACCACAGGCAACCCAAGCTGTATTATATACGTGGGTACGTGATGGTGCAAAACCTCTATTGAAAAATGATAAAAAGTTTTCATATCTTATGGAACAAGACGTTCGGTGCCAAACGACTACCTGCAACTATGACCAATCGTAGGAAGACGTTTCACAGGGGAAAAATTGAAAAATATATTTTTGTAACAGTATAAGATTACTAGAACTTTTCTATGATTGCAAATGTTTAAAAAAGTTGATGGTTATCTAAGTCGCATCGGTGTTTTGTAAAACTCTTAACTGTGATTTACAGTCGGTCCATTGCAAAATATGGAAAAAATTCAGCATCTTTATCAATAGTTTAATTCATTTATTTAATTCAGAAAAAAACAGATTTCCCAATATTTATGGGGAAAAACATTATTGCAAAACAAACGTAAAAAAATTAAATAAACGATACTTGATATGTAAAAATCTATTATTGTTACAGAATAAAAAACAAATTATTCCTATCCACTGAATCATCACTGCCTTCTCCTTTTGTTAATATTTTTTGTCGAAGCAATATTTATATAAATTGACGAGGAACGCCTGGTCAATATCGTTATTTTTACACCAGCTCAAAATGTTTAATTTTGAGCTTAATCCGTTGGTGTAAAAGTGATAAAAATCACCAGGCGTTCCTCGCTCTCATTTGCACGACAGATTCTGTTTTTTTTTTTGTTTTTTTTTGTTGCGTTATTCGAAAGTTTTCGAAGTAAAACCTGTCATTTCTAACTTTTCTAGGCTTTGGGGAATTCCAGGGGTTATTCCCTTGTAATTGAGAGCATTTGGAACAGTTTCAAATTCTTTTTCAAAAAACGCGGTTTAAAATTTTGTCTAAAAACTTACATAAAAAGGACGAGGAACGCCTGGTCGATATCGTGATTTTTAAGCCAGCTCAAAATGTTTAATTTTAAGCTTAATCCGTTGGTGTAAAAGTGATGAAAATCAGCAGGCGTTCCTCGCCCTCACTTGCATGACGGGTTAGGGTTTTCTCGCGTTCTTCGAAAGTTTTCAAAGTAAAACCCCTCATTTCTAACTTTTCTAGGCTTTGGGGGGTTCGAGGGGCTATTCCCTTGGAATTGGGAGCATTTGGAACAATTTCCAAGTGTTTTTCAAAAAAGGGTTAACATTTTATCAAAAAAGCTTCCATAAAAAGCACGAGGAACGCCTGGTCGATATGGTGATTTTTACACCAGCTCAAAATGTTTAATTTTGAGCTTAATCCGTTGGTGTAAAAGTGATGAAAATCAGCAGGCGTTCCTCGCTCTCATTTGCATGACGGCTTCTGGTTTTATTGCGTTCTTCGAAAGTTTTCAAAGTAAAACCCGTCATTTCTAACTTTTCTAAGCCTTGGGGGGTTCCAGGGGCTATTCCCCTGGGATTGGGAGCATTTGGAACAATTTCCAAGTGTTTTTCAAAAGAGGGTTAAAATTTATCAAAAAAGCTTACGTAAAAAGGACAAGGAACGCCTGGTCCATATCTCGATTTTTACACCAGCTCAAAATGTTTAATTTTGAGCTTAATCCGTTGGTGTAAAAGTGATGAAAATCAGCAGGCGTTCCTCGCTCTCATTTGCATGACGGCTTCTGTTTTTCTCGCGTTCTTCGAAAGTTTTCAAAGTAAAACCCGTCAATTCTAACTTTTCTAGGATTTGCCGGGGGTTTCGAGGGGCTATTCCCTTGGGATTGGGAGCATTTGGAACAATTTCCAAGTGTTTTTCAAAAAAGGGTTAAAATTTTATCAAAAAATCTTTCATAAAAAGGATGAAGAACGCCTGGTCGATGTCGGGATTCTTACACCAGCTCAAAATGTTTAATTTTGAACTTAATCCGTTGGTGTAAAAGTGATGAAAATCAGCAGGCGTTCCTCGCTCTCATTTGCATGACGGCTTCTGGTTTTCTCGCGTTCCTCGAAAGTTTTCAAAGTAAAACCAGTCATTTATTAGTTTTCTAGGCTTTGGTATGTTCCACGGGCTATTCCCTTGGGATTGAGAGCATTTGGAACAATTTCCAAGTGTTTTTCAAAAAAGGGTTAACATTTTGTCAAAAAGTTTACATAAAAAGCACGAGGAACGCCTGGTCGATATCTCGATTTTTACACCAGCTCAAAATGTTTAATTTTGAGCTTAATCCGTTGGTGTAAAAGTGATGAAAATCAGCAGGCGTTCCTCGCTCTCATTTGCATGACGGCTTCTGTTTTTCTCGCGTTCTTCGAAAGTTTTCAAAGTAAAACCCGTCAATTCTAACTTTTCTAGGATTTGCCGGGGGGTTTCGAGGGGCTATTCCCTTGGGATTGGGAGCATTTGGAACAATTTCCAAGTGTTTTTCAAAAAAGGGTTAAAATTTTATCAAAAAATCTTCCATAAAAAGGACGAAGAACGCCTGGTCGATGTAGGGATTCTTACACCAGCTCAAAATGTTTAATTTTGAACTTAATCCGTTGGTGTAAAAGTGATGAAAATCAGCAGGCGTTCCTCGCTCTCATTTGCATGACGGCTTCTGGTTTTCTCGCGTTCCTCGAAAGTTTTCAAAGTAAAACCAGTCATTTATTAGTTTTCTAGGCTTTGGTATGTTCCACGGGCTATTCCCTTGGGATTGAGAGCATTTGGAACAATTTCCAAGTGTTTTTCAAAAAAGGGTTAACATTTTGTCAAAAAGTTTACATAAAAAGCACGAGGAACGCCTGGTCGATATCTCGATTTTTACACCAGCTCAAAATGTTTAATTTTGAGCTTAATCCGTTGGTGTAAAAGTGATGAAAATCAGCAGGCGTTCCTCGCTCTCATTTGCATGATGGCTTCTGGTTTTGTTGCGTTTCTCGAAATTTTTCAAAGTAAAACCACTCACTTATTAGCTTTCTAGGCTTTGGGGGGTTCCAGGGCCTATTCCCTTGGGATTGGGAGCATTTGGAAGAATTTTTAAGTGTTTTTCAAAAAAGGGTTAACATTTTATCAAAAAGTTTACATAAAAAGCACGAGGAACGCCTGGTCGATATCGTGATTTTTACACCAGCTCAAAATGTTTAATTTTGAGCTTAATCCGTTGGTGTAAAAGTGATGAAAATCAGCAGGCGTTCCTCGCTCTCATTTGCATGACGGCTTCTGGTTTTCTCGCGTTCTTCGAAAGTTTTCAAAGTAAAACCCCTCATTTCTAACTTTTCTAGGCTTTGGGGGGTTTCAGGGGCTATTCCCTTGGGATTTGGAGCATTTGGAAGAATTTTCAAGTGTTTTTCAAAAAAGGGTTAACATTTTATCAAAAAGTTTACATAAAAAGCACGAGGAACGCCTGGTCGATATCGTGATTTTTACACCAGCTCAAAATGTTTAATTTTGAGCTTAATCCGTTGGTGTAAAAGTGATGAAAATCAGCAGGCGTTCCTCGCTCTCATTTGCATGACGGCTTCTGTTTTTCTTGTGTTCCTCGAAAGTTTTCAAAGTAAAACCCGTCATTTATTAGTTTTCTAGGTTTTGGGGGGTTCGAGAGGCTATTCCCTTGGGATTGGGAGCATTTGGAACAATTTCCAAGTGTTTTTCAAAAAAGGGTTAACATTTTATCAAAAAAGCTTCTATAAAAAGGACGAGGAACGCCTGGTCGATATCGTGATTTTTACACCAGCTCAAAATGTTTAATTTTGAGCTTAATCCGTTGGTGTAAAAGGGATGAAAATCAGCAGGCGTTCCTCGCTCTCATTTGCATGACGGCTTCTGGTTTTCTCGCGTTCTTCGAAAGTTTTCAAAGTAAAACCACTCACTTATTAGTTTTCTAGGCTTTGGGGGGTTCCAGGGCCTATTCCCTTGGGATTGAGAGCATTTGGAACAATTTCCAAGTGTTTTTCAAAAAAGGGTTAACATTTTGTCAAAAAGTTTACATAAAAAGCACGAGGAACGCCTGGTCGATATCTCGATTTTTACACCAGCTCAAAATGTTTAATTTTGAGCTTAATCCGTTGGTGTAAAAGTGATGAAAATCAGCAGGCGTTCCTCGCTCTCATTTGCATAACGTGTTCTGCTTTTCTCGCGTTCTTCGAAAGTTTCCAAAGTAAAACCCGTCAATTCTAACTTTTCTAGGATTTGCCGGGGGGTTCGAGGGGCTATTCCCTTGGGATTGGGAGCATTTGGAACAATTTCCAAGTGTTTTTCAAAAAAGGGTTAAAATTTTATCAGAAAAGCTTCCATAAAAAGGACGAGGAACGCCTGGTCGATGTCGGGATTTTTACACCAGCTCAAAATGTTTAATTTTGAACTTAATCCGTTGGTGTAAAAGTGATGAAAATCACCAGGCGTTCCTCTTTCTTATTTGCCCTGATATATAAACCATGACTTTTTGCTATTGTAACGTAGTTAATTAAATTGATTTCAAAGCTTTAGGAACCTTATAAGAGGAAACTATTTTTGTTTGTGTAAGCTCCCCCAACTCCAATTTCTCTGTTATCTCTGAATCTTGAAACAAAATAATCATGATTTGTTTTTAATGTTTTATTCAAAGGCTGTATTTGAATTTGTTCAGCAATAGATGAACATACACATTAGTTACTGTTGTTGGCAAGTATGAGATCATGTGAAGCCAGACGTTTACAAACATATTCTTAAAAAATTGTATTAAAATAACATATATTGACCATGTGATGTGTAATGCACTATCTGATATTCCCTTTTCGTGGATTTTAAAGTGAATAAGCCCTTTTTTTCAAAAAAGGCAAATGCAAGCTTGGGAATTCCTAATATGCTTATATTAGATTTCCTGTGTTAGTTAACTTAATAGAAATTGCTTTGTACAAATATTCTGACATTATAAATGAACTATCTAAAGAACACATCTTGAATTTGCGTTCCTCAGTAAAGAAGATTGCATCGAATGATAGCACTATACAAGAAAAATACTTTAGCAGAAGTATTTAGTATTTATTTAGCGTTGATGAAAGATGAGGGTGATGATGATGGTGTTGATGATAAATAAAGATGGTGATAATCATGGATGACTATGCTGATGATGGTGTTGATGATGATTTGCTATGGTGATGATGGACGATTATGCTGATGATGAATGGTGTTGATGATTTGCTATGGTGATGATGGACGATTATGCTGATGATGAATGGTGTTAATGATGAAAGGTAATGATTATGATGCCAATTGTGATGATGGATGGTGATAGTGGTGGTGATGATGACAGTGATGGTGATAGTGATGATGATGACAACGATGGTGATAGTGATGATGATGATGGATGGTGATGATGATGATGGATGGTGATAGTGGTGGTGATGATGACAGCGATGGTGATAGTGGTGGTGATGATGATGGATGGTGATAGTGGTGGTGATGATGATGGATGGTGATAGTGGTGATGATGATAGTGGTGATGATGATGATGGATGGTGATAGTGGTGATGATCATGATGGATGGTGATAGTGGTGATGATCATGATGGATGGTGATAGTGGTGGTGATGATGACAGTGATGGTGATAGTGGTGGTGATGATAACAATGATGTGATGTCAATTGTGATAATGGTGTTAATAGTAATAACAATGGATGGTGATGATGATGGATAGTGATTATAATGGATGGTGATGATGATGGATGGTGATAAATTAATGGTGATGATGGGAATGATAATCATGACAAAGATGACATTGAGGATACAAGATAATATTGAATCTTGACATTGATGTCAATAATAACAATGATGACAAGGACAATGATGCTAATCACAAGGCTGCTGACAGTCATAAGTATGATGGTGATAACAATAATGATGTCATCATCAAGACACTCTAGGTATCTTAACCACTAACATTATAATTTTTCCTTATATTCTTAATTTGCTAAAATATATCCAATCTAATTTCTGATATATTTTGATTTCATAAACTTGGCTTTGCTTGGTAATTGTGTTCTTTGGTATATAGCAACTATATGTTTAGGAACGTACACAAGAAGTTTGGCCTTTGAGCCTATTGCTTCAATGACGAGGGAAAACATATGTGCAACCATAATAAAGCTATTCATTCATTTTGGCACAAATACTTTTCGTATTGCATTTATTGTGTACAGCTTCTCTTAATGCGTTCAATTGACTGAATATATGACGTTGCTAACTCATAGACAGTGTCAAGTAATAGTACTTTTTCTTACTCTTTTACCAACTTTCCAAAAGTTGAGCATTTAACAAGAGGTTGTAAAGGTAGGTGCTTTAGAGTAAACGTTATTTCAAAGTTTTGCTTTGAACTATATATTCCTAAAACCTAATTTGGTTACCACCAATTCCATTGCTTCATGTTCTTGACAGACACAAGTCTATACTTCTAAGCTGAAAATAGTCTTTTGTTAATCATAAATATCAAACATAGAGAATGCAGCTTCTTTGATGTCTGAAAACCAAGTGCAAGGTACAGATTGCCAGAAGAATGAGTAGTATTGAAATGGGTGGTAAATAATGTTTTGAAATGCTTTTCTCATACTCATTAATAATTCATGAGTAAACCAGCCAATCAATGGGCTATTTTTGGGTCACATGATGTTACTTGAAACCTGGTAAAGTGCTGTGAAAGGAATGCATTCAGTCTGGAGTAACTGGAACATAATTTTGTTCCAGTTACTATCAAGTCGAATAATCGATGAGATGAGAAGTCATTTCAAAGCCTCCAATATCGGACTGGACAGGATTTCAAGTCCGCGCAATTAGTTACAGTCCGAGGTGCAGCTTAGACTTGAAATCTTGTCCAGTCCTCATTGTCGGCTTTGAAATATTACTTCTAACACTCTGATTGTACGATTTTCATTTTCAATGAAAACAATGTGACCTTTTATATGAATTCAAATTGGATGAAACTGTGATGGAAACCTAGCAATGTATACAGACCTTATATGATATATATCGGTAAAATATGGCAAGCTGAATAACAGTAGCCAAATTATGTCTACAAATTTACCTTGCTTCAACAATGAGCAGATTTCATATGAATATTAAAAAATATGGAGCAGACATAGCAGCCAAGTCATGTAAAATGACACTACAGACTCACTTAGGCATGTTAAATGCCTATGTTGAGCTTCAAATATCTGATAAAAAATCTTTAGCACTGATATGCAATCTGCTTTTAGTAAAAAGTTAGTGATACAACTGAACTTGATAATGTACTGTCACTCTTGGACTACATAGGTTTGTCATGATCAAAGATTTGACTGTAACTTACAAACCAAGCCGTAAAATCTCGACACACTTTACCTTTATGAGCACAATAATAGTATCCCATTCCTAGTCATGTGTTGCTCCCTTGAGTATTATTTCTTTCTTTATCAGTTATATTTGAGAGGATACATCAATATTGCAGATGTGGAATCTCAATCTCCAAGGGTCATCTGTCACAAGGTCTGGAATAGGAGACTACACACTCAATGCATTAGCTCTATATTCCACTAGTAAATAAAATATTTTGGTCTATCACTAATTTCACTGTTTTGCATCAATGATATAAATGATTAAAATGTACTATTAATAATAATGGCGAGGGAGAAATGTCATGTTATCAGACACATGATTCTGTTAGCACCAAATTTTCTTTACTTCTTTCCTTTTCTTCATTCTTTGTGGTGTTTAATGCATCAGTTGATGAGGTGAGTTTCTCATTACCTGATAAGAACAGAAGAATAGATGTTTCATTATGGAGGTTTCATTACTTTATAATCACCATTATAATCATGTCAGCGCTATGATCATCACCATCAACATCGGCCTGTATCATCAACATTGCAATCACAAACATTACTATCATCACTGCCATCAACACTGCCATCACTGTTGCCATGATCATCCCTATAATCAATACCAACATCATCGCCATTATCATCTCCAAGATTAACATCAGAATTACCATTAATCATCATCATCTTCATTATCCCACATTATCATTAAATCAATACCATCAACATAAACAAACACAGCCATCTTCATCTATATCTCAATCTCAATCTCAATCAACGTCACCACTGTTAGTTATCATCATCATCACCATCATTAGTCATCATCACCATCATTAGTCATCATCACCATCATTAGTCATCATCACCATCATTAGTCATCATCACCATCATTAGTCATCATCACCATCATTAGTCATCATCACCAGTCACCATGCATCATCATCACCATGCATCATGCATTATAATCATCATGCATCATCATCATCATGCATTATCATAACCATGCATCATCATCATCCTCTCCATCATCACCCACATCATCATTAAATCACCATTGCAATCAACATAACCATAGCCATCATTTCTATCAACATCACCATCACTATCATACACAAATAATCAACATCATTATCATCAACAACCATATTTACAACAAATGATAATAAATTACCAACAACATCCGTCCTAGGCAGTAGGACACACAGGGATGTTAGTATGAAATCAAATCAACAATGAATACCTTCAATAAATATGATCCTTATAATATCATTAGTGACAGCAGCAACAACATTAATCTAGAGTTAGTCCACAATAATTCTTTTCATAAACGATTTGATTTCATACTAACCCCCTTGTGCTGTTGTGTAGTTCCAGAATATATTCATACTCTCCCCCCAGAGGAATTTGTGGTTAGAGCATGGCACCGGAATTGCCAGGGTGCGGGTTGAAATCCCGTTCAAGGCTCAGATTTTCAATTTGCAGCAGCATAAGTTGTTTCATATACTGTGAGGATCAGCCCACTTTGATGAATTTTTTTAAGACCCCACCCCACCCCCATAAATTCAAATTTTCTTCTATACAAACTCTAATTTTGTTCTATTCTAGCCTCCCTACCCTCGAAATTCCAAATTCCTAGGTGGGGGGGCATGGATTTTCTGGAACTACAAATTATCGGTTAACCATTACTAATAATAGATTTATTATATTAAAGTGCCTATCACCCTTCTGCCAATATTCACAGTATTGATTCTACATGGGGTAAGATGTGGAATAACCTGAAAAACATTTATAGTTTGAGTATGACGTATGAGGAGTAATCATTTAATATACGAAACATTACTGGCATAGATAAATTGAATTTGAAATACGTCATTGTTTTCCCCATTGCTCTTATAGAAATTATTTCAAATTAGTTTTCACATAGAAGCCAGTGTCTCGAATTACAAGGAACAACAAATAAACATAAGTACCTCCTCATACGTCACAGTATTAGAATATGACATGGAAAAACCTTTATAACTTCAAGAAGCCACACTCAAGCTATGTTGTATTTTCCACTGGCTGAGGAACGAAATAAGTGGAAAATGTTTTCTTACACCACTGGAGCCTGGGCCGAGGGATATTAGTCACGTGGTCAGTGTTTTCATCAGTTGCTTTTTTGCTGTCCGCCATGACTGTTTAGTTAGCCCCACAGAAACACATCTCAAAAATAGCATTCCAGATTCTTCTATCTACATAAACAATTTTACAGTATTTCGTAGGGACAGAGGTTGGAACAATATCGACAAACGAAAGAATGGTGGAGTTGCAATCTACATCAGGGATAATTTGAAAGTCATCGATGTCAACAGAGCAGATCAATTTGAAGTTCTTAGTGTTAAAGTTGAATTACCATCGAAAGACATAATGCTTATCATTGGAGTTTATCATCCTCCCAAATATAACTACGATGAGCAATCGTTAGCTAATTATCTATCTAAGTTAATTGATGACTTTCTAAATGGAAACCCTGAAAGTGTGGTCGTATGTGGAGGAGATTTTAATCGTTTTGATATTGTTCACTTTCAAACTTTAATTGATATAACGGCTCTTGTGGACTTTCCAACACGCAAAGACTCGACGCTTGATAATTGTCTTACTAACAAACCTTGGCTTTTTGAGAAATGTTATGCCATCAAGTCTATTATTAAAACTGATCACAAAGGTGTAATTCTCCCAGCAGGAATAAAATTAAAACCACTACGTTTCAAGTGCTTTTTCAGAGACTACAGAGAGAATAACAAGATTTCCTTTAACAACTACTTAGAAGGCGTTGACTGGTCACCTGTCCTTGAAGCAAAAGAAGTAAATAATGCTGTTAATACCTTACACGAAATCATTAAAAGAGCTATGGACGAGTGCTTTCCATTACGATCTGTAAAATTATCGTCGAGAGACCCAGTCTGGATGTCCCCGCTGTTAAAATTCTTGCTAAACAAAAGATCTAAAAAGATGTGCAGAAATCCAAACAGCGACGTACAAAATTTAAACAACAGAATCTCTGAGTTAATCAAGGAAAACAAAACGAAACTTGGCTCTGGAAAGATAGGATCAAAGACATGGTGGAAGAGAGTGGATATGTTATCTAATAGGAAACAAAATCCTCAACCTTGCTTGGACGCTGATAGTACTAACAGCTTAAATGAGTATTTCTGTAATCTCTGCACAGATGATGATTATGTTGGTCCAACTAATTTATCACATGACACTAGCAATCATGCGGTAGTACCACCAACTTTATCTGTTATGGAAGTATTTAAAACTTTAACTAACATACGACGAACTGCAACCGGGCCAGATCAAATTCCGTTCTGGGTCTGGAAAGATTTCGCAGATATATTTGCACCTGTGGTAACAAGATGCTGGAATCTATCATTAAAAACATCTATTTGGCCGGACATATGGAAAAAAGCGAACATCAATCCGCTACCTAAAGTAGACATCCCTACCAGTAATGCAGACTACAGAGGTATCAACATTACCCCTGTCATTGCAAGACAGTTTGAAAAAGCGGTTTACAGAAAATTTTGCAGAGATACATTTGAAGAATATCTGAATAATAACCAATTTGCTTACAGGAGAGGAGGAAATTGTATTAACGCTTTGATTAAATTACAACATCGTGTCTTAGCTGCCTTAGATGATACAACATGTAAAGCTGTGAGAGTCTTTAGTATGGACTTTTCCAAAGCCTTTGATTACGTTAATCATCATAAACTTTCTGAAAAACTCAAACAAATGCCGCTGAACCCATACTTAATCAACTGGTTTATAAATTTCTTATATAATCGGAAACAGCGAACTATATGTAACAATCATTTAACAGTTTGGAAAAACATAAATAGAGGGACATTACAAGGAACAGTTAGTGGACCATATCTATTCAGTATTTTTATTAATGATTTAGAGATATTTGATTCCTCCAGTCCTGATGAGGAAGTGTTAATCAAATATGCAGACGATAATACTATTGTATCTCCTGTTTTCTGTGTTAATGGAAATCTAACTGATAATTCAGTCAGTTATGTTAATTCTTTCATGTTATGGTCCTCAAATAATAGTATGTCATGCAATCCTACTAAGTGCAAAGAAATAATTTTTACTAAGAAAGGAATGGACCAATTTAGTTTTTAGCCTATTTCTAATATTCCTCAGTGTAGCAGTCTTAAAATCTTAGGTATTACTTTCCAGAGTGATAGTAGATTTGACCTTCATGTAAAAGATACCATTATAGCTATAAACAAATCTTTATTTGTTATAAGATCCCTTAGGAAGGAAGGATATATACAAAAAGAAGTTGACCATTTATTTTCAACAATTGTTATATCAAAACTAATTTATGGTCTTAGTGTTTATGGAGCATCACCTCCGGAGCTTACAACCGTACAAAACTTTTTAGATCGCTGTTACAAATGAAATTATACAACATACCATTATAATATCCAGGATCTTTTAAATAAATTTGACACAAGGTTATATAAGAAATCGGTTAGTAGTGACCATCCTTTGCATAGCATAGCGCCTAAAATACAAACGTCCAAATATAATTTAAGGAAATCATATTTTATTAGACCTAGAGTTAATTCTCAACGTTTTAAAAACTCATTTGTAAATAGAATAATCTTTAGTAATTAGTAATCTTTTAATCAGTTTTTAGTTTTATGATTATAATCATGTTAATGATATGTATTTTATCATTTCTTTAATAAAGACATTATTATTATTATTATTATTATTATTATTATTATTACAGTACCCCCCCCCCCCCCCCAACCCTAGGCCAGCATTGCTGGAAGGACTTTAGAGTAGTTTTTCATGGAAACCACGTTGCGATGATAAGAATGATGTATTACAGTAATGCATATGTTGAGTTATTCAGAAAGTCAGTTGGCGGCGGTCAGCTGGACAATAGCTCCCAGTGGTGTGTGAGAAAATTTTTTCGGATATTGGACATCTTACCCCATGTAGACTCAATACTGTGAATATTGTCAGAAGGGTGACAGACACTTTAAATCAACAAAAGGTTGATGAGACAATACCTACTTGGAGGAGACTCCTCCTTGTCTAGCTCTTCCCGAGAACTAGCCAGCGACTCAGAGAGAACTTGAGGTATCTTTCTTGTCCAGTGATCAGAAGACCCAGACGACTCGGAGGCAGATGACGACCCAACAATACGGCGAGCATAAAACAGCAAATATGCAGCATTAGAATTTACTTTAGCTGCAGGCAGCTTATCAACTCTTGTGTCATCATAGAGATACCACTGTCCGTCTGTTGGGTTCTTGCAGTAAGCCGTGTAGTGTCCACCAGACATTGTCCCCATGTGGTTACAGACAGCATACAAATCGTATAGATTATCCTCATTCCCAGAAGAAGAGCTCCGCCGATTTCTGCGCCAGCTTGGCCAGGCAGGTAGCGTCTCGGTTGTACTCTTGCGTCGTGGTTCAAGATGTGATGTCATGTCTAAATCAGAGACTGGGAATTCAACCATGGTGTGCAGTTTGGTTCTTCCAGAAGAAATCTAGAAGATATAATAAAACTCTGATCATGCAAGTTCTATAATGTTTTACAGTGAATACATTACTTGACACATATATTTGGCTATACTGGTGATACTAAAAATACATATTTGACAAAAACAATGCTCCTAGGCATTCCTCTTTTATGAGGTTTGCTCCACATGCATTACCACTACATTCACTATTTACTACACACAACTCTTAAGTCACAAGTAGATTTTAATGGAGGGAGGAAAACGAGAGAACCCATAGAATAACCATTGCAGCAAGGGAGAGAACACATCAAACAAACTTAACTCAAATATGCAGTTCAGTTGAACTGGACACCTGTCCAGCATACAACACTTTAACCATTGAACAAATGAAAATACAGCCAATTCGAGGTCACAACAATATGGAATTTTCCCAAACTTTGTCTTTACGTTTTTCCGGTATGTTTTCCTCTGTGCTTGGTAAGCAAGCTTGAATCTTTTCTGAAATTGCTATATTCAGCATTCAGTATACCTGATAGCTTCTTCCTGGCCTATAAAAATGCCATTTTTTAATTATCAGACTACTACACTCACTTGTCTGAATCTCTTTAGATGGACCACTAGAACCTCAGGCAGGGACCACAGACTCAATCTCTTTACTGTTCCCTGTTGATGCTTCTTACACTTTGGACACAGCCATGCATCTTCTTCTCCAAGCTAAGAAAAAACAAAACTTTTAAAAGTGTGCCATACATGTGTGCCAGAGTCTGGTTGTACAAAGGGTGGATAGTGTTATCTGATGAATAAATATTATCCAGTGGACAAAAGGATATCAGGATTTATCCATCAGATAGTGCTATCCACCCTTCATACATGTACAAGCAGGCCCAGGCAAAAGGTTCAGGTAGTTCTAAATATTTTATATTTTGGGGAGCTTATATACTATCTTCTTTGAAATTTATTTTAACCAAGCATTTCCATAGTCAATAGATAAGGGATTACCATTGAAATTGTTTTCAAATAAAAGATCAACAACGTCCATCTTGTTGTGGCAGCAGTCTTGGTCATGTGGAAAACCATATCAGATTCCCTATATGAGATGTCCTCTATTAGCCATTCTGAGGTTGAGGAAAAAACTGGAGTTGGTATTACAATGCATTGTGGGACTGTTTTAGGAGACAAAGTAGATGACCCAGTTTTTTTCCTGGACCTCGAAACAGCTAATTAACTATGGTTCTTATAAACACTAGACAACCACAAAATTTCAAAGTTTCAATCTCAGAATCATGTGTCCCTTCTGATCAGCCCAGAGGCTGTTTCAGGTAACAAATAAGATTTGAATTTGAAGTTTGTGTTTGGGACTATGTTTAGTAGATTTATTACCAGCAGAGCAAGTGGTTTATTAACATCATATTTGTACCTTTTCATCCTTTGTGTAGAGAGAGAAACAGTCATTCAAGCTGACTGTGTGAGAGTTTTCATATTCTGCCTCCATCTCTCGCACGCTGGAATGCTCCTCAGGGTGGCCATTGATGTCAGACTTGACGCATCTACACAAAAATTACAGTACACATTAAAACTGGCAACACTTTTAGGATATAGCTATGGAATCCTTCATGCAGGACACAAAGACCTTGAAATCTTCAGGGTTTTGTGACCTGTGTGGTCCTTTATAGACACCTGCCTTCAGATAGTTGTTATTTTTAATAAATTGTCCCTTTTAGTACTAACACTATTTTAAGTATAATAAAATGATAAAAGTGCCATGTAATGAAATATATCTAAACGGAAGACAAATGGCAGGGTCACTAACATCATAGTCAATGGAATACATCAACGATATGGCAGCCATCTTGCCAGGGGACAAAACAAAACAAAGATGATGGAAAATAAATAGAGTTTCGTGTGTTGTCTTTCTTTAATGGGTAATCCCGATCGATTCTCTCATGGTAAGCTGTTAATCTCAATCAATGTCATTACTGCAACAAAGCTTTATTTGACCCCTGGACAGCCCCATAATGCCTGACGATACAAGATGGCTGCTGTATCTTTGAAGAAGTCCATAACTGCCAGGTCAAAAAGGAAAAAAAAAAACCCACAATAATATACCCAAAAATAGTGTAGTGGTAATAAATTATGCGTTCAGTGTGTGTAATGAAATAGAGAGAATAAGAGAAAAAAATATGTCAAATGCCCTTGGTGGGAATCGAACCCATGCCTTTGGTATTCCAGCCCAATGTGTTAACCACTACACCACAAGGACCAACCACGCTGGTAACACAGCCGGAATATGAAATGTAGGGTACTCGTGAAGATCCCAGAGTGATATTTTTTCTCTATAGGTAAGTTGAACACTGTAAATATGTATGCAAAGAATAGACAGTGTAGTAGTAATAAATTATGCATTCAGTGTGTGTAATGAGGTACCCTACATTTCATATTCCGGCTGCGTTACCAGCGTGGTTGGTCTTTATGGTGTAGTGGTTAACACATCGGACTGGAATACTGAAGACATGATATTTTTCTCTTATTCTCTCTACACAAAAATAACTAATTTAAAGTAGGTATTCAGTAACAGCAAGTAGGAGGACGAGTAAAGCTACTAGTTGTTTTCCCCATGATGTGCATATGCTATTAAATCAACCTGCTGTTATGGACATTTATTCTGTAACAACAAAGACCCATTGTAAATATGCTGCACCACAAAACCTAATCTTTAAATCTTGGATGCATTGTGTGTCTATCACTTACCGTTCTTTAGTTTCTGGCTCCCATTCAATAACCATTCTTATGTGCTGGGGTGCGGAATTGTCTTCCCCATGCTTCAGGGCTCTAAATATGTTTAAAAAACTCAATTAACAATTCATGAAGGAAACACAATAGAAATCATGACCGTGAAGGAGGTTTTATATCTGATTTAGAAAACTCATTAATAATTCATGAGGAAAACACAATAGAAATCATGGCCATGAAGGAGGTTTTATATCTGATATAGATTCGTCTTCATTTGCATAAGCTTTAACTTGGATTTTCTCTATCAAACTTGGTTTATTTCGTAAAGAATTCAGTACAATATGAGAACATACATCATCAATTTTTTAAGCTGTTCAATAAATTCGCAGATCATGTTTTATCAGGTCTAAAAACACTCCTGCCTGTAACAGTACCAAACAAACTCATTTAATGAGTTATCAAAATAATTCATAAGGAAGACACAATAGAAGAAGAGTTTCATAATTCTGATACAGAATCAAGTTCATTTGCATAAACTTTAACTTGGATTTTCTTAGGCAGATTCACTTTTATCTTGAAAATTTTAGTGAAACACAAAGGAATTAACCTAGATGTTTGTTGAGCAGTATACAATATTTGTGTCCATGTTGTGTACAATATATAAACTCAAGGCGTAGCTGACTCTCGACGGCCACTCATACTGTATATATTACTTAAAACATTATGTGTGAATACAAGAATAAAAAAATGGAACGATCCTGTTCAGTCCTGTATGAATTCAAGCATCCTAACCCCCCCTGCTCTGGGGAACATAATATGGATATTATATAAATACATAAAAAAGAATTACATAAATATGGATGACCACATCTTACATATTCATATACCTCTATGCACAAGCTTTTTGCTGCCCAAACAAGCTCTTACAAAGCTTATTTAGTAAAACCAGCCAGCTTCCCATTGAGACGTGTCAGCTCAACATACAAAACCCTGTGCATCAAAGTATGTGAATACATTATCGCCAGTCATAATCTTGCGCAAAATGCTGTAAAGAAGTACATACAGTCAATTCAAAAATGTTGTTGTCGACCAACTCAATCCTACTCGACTGGACTGACAGTGACTCTGGGTAGAAATCATTGAAGCACTTGACTGCCTAATTTTATCTGATAAGTTATGTCACTGGTTAACAGAACAAAACTTTGTAGACGAGGGGGAGGTGTTGAAGGAGATACCTTTCTAATGCCTTCATATTTTAGAAATTGGAAACTGAATTATAAATACTTTGCTTTTCTTTCCCTAAACCCAGACCTACATTAAATGGGTTGTTGCTCGCCATCATTATGTTATTACTAATATATTTAACCGCTTCAGAGATTTTTTTGCCCATATTCCCTTATAGTCCAGTCTCGTAGGCTTGAGCCAATTGATGACAAGGATTTTTGAATTGACTGTGTTCTGAACCTATGCTAAACTTACGTATCTACAGTAGCTTGATACAGGGGGTGATCTACCTCATGAGATAAGTAACACTTCCCTTGGAGACCATTCATGATGCGAAGGGCAAACAATGGGTTTTGCTTGTTTGCCTGAAAGATAAAGTGATGAGATAAAAGTTAATAATGGTTTGTACACTAGATATTGAGGCAAGGAATGGCTTGATAGACAGACAGATGGGTGTGAAGTGGATGAATAAAAGGATGGGAGGAAGGATAGATAGAGATCAGTGGATGGAGGGCTTAATGTGTAGAAGCAATGGTGAGTGGATGAGTGTGAAGTGGACCCCTGGATAGATGGATGGGAGGATTCATTGTTACATAGATAGATTGAGGGTGGGTGGATGGAGGAGAGAAGGGAGGAAGAAAGTGAATGGATGGGATGGATGGGTGGGATGGGTGGGTGTGTGGGTGTGTGAGTGTGTGGTTGGATGGATGGATGGATGGAGTTAGGTAGAAGGGAGGTAAGAAAGGAAGGAGGGATGGATGGATGAACGGATGAATAAATGACACAATGATCAATTTCTTTACCTGTTTTTTCACATTATCTTGTAGTATCCTCTTCATGCCATGGAGGAATATAGACTGCAACTGTGCAAAACTGACTTCTCTAAGAGTGTGAAATACAAATGGAGGGCCAAACCTACAATACAACATCCTACAGCTGTTATAAAAATGCTTTCTACTATTAAAACATTTTGTCATCACTACGAATCCCACCAAACTGTGGTAGCACATCAAAATTTCATGTCGCTACTCAACCCCCACATTTGTCTGCTATGACGCCCATATTCCTAAGTTTCATCTAAAGGTGAGACTAGCGCAACTCGAAAATGGAGATCAATATGTTTGAAATTCTGACAGTCAAAACAAAGTGGGCTTGTCAGTAGACATGTGGGCATCATACTAGGATCGTGATTGTATGAATTTCTTAAGCGCTTTTTTTTTTTTTAAACGTATACCAGGATAAACCAAGAAAAATCTCAACTATAAAGATTAGCAATAACAGGAAAAACTGACAAAACTTCTTTTTTAAACTAGCTTGAAAACAGCTTAGTGAGAATCCACTAAAAGCAGACCACTTGCCTCTTACCTCTGAGTTCCGGGTTTGATTCCTGCACCAGAGACACCAGAGGCGAGGCAATATACTGCAGCATCAACAATAGAATACTAAAAAACGATAGTTACCTTCTGATGTTCTTGCCCTGTCCAATACAGTTTGTGACAAGAATTATGAGAGATTCTTGGATTGTACCACCATCGTCGTCCGGCACAGTGAGCGTTTTTTCACCTAAACTCTCAGGATCAGGATACAGTTGCTTAGGAGCTTCGAATGCATAGATATTATCACCCTCATGGATGATAGAGATGGATTGGTGATCCTGAAAGCTCCTGTGGAAGCCATCGTAGCTTAATTCCGTCATAACGAGTCTGTCAGTGGGTATCTCCGTCATTTCAGACACGGCTTTGGAAAGGTCTGCAATTTTGCTGTATACTGGGACACTGACACCAATCCGTAGTGGTGCACGCGATGATCCTACAAAAACTACTGTGACATATATTGGTCGAGTCTCGCGTTGCGGGATCGGTAACGATAGGCAGAGGAAAGGGTCGAAGGTTGTGGATTGCTGGTCACATTGTGGGCATGCGAGAGATGAACGATGCTGTGCTTGGAATAAATCAAGGACGATGCTGTCATTGCAACGCATGTGGTTGGAGAGTGATTCACTGGCAATGCATTCATCAGATCTTCCAATGTTGTCCTGAAAAACAAATTCAACTTCAAGTCACAATTATAATAGAGAAAACTTTGTGTAAATACTGATACCTTCAATAATCTATTAGTCAATGAAAATCAAAAATACTGAGAAAATGAAAAAATAAAAAAAAATAAAAAAAATTAAGAACACCTTCCAGTCTACAACACTGCCTGATGAAGACTAGCAGTACAGTTGAAATGTCGTAGATCTCCCAAATGCCACGATCTAAAAATCTAAAAAAAAAATCTACAAAGCTTTTCGCTGTCGTATCACAGCGTGGGACAATCACAACAGAGCTAGGCTCCAAACTAAGTGAAAGCCCAAAGATCAAATTAGAATTTAGAAGTTGATTTTTGAGGAGGGAGGAAAACCAGAGAACCCAGGGAAAACCCTCAAAGCACAGGAGAGAACCAACAAACAATCATGAGACAAACGAATAAGTATAATCTTTGATATGAAAAACTGCTCACGTTTAACAATATTCACTGAAGAAAAGTGATTGCAAGTGATTATAATTCAACTATTCAAATTAGAGTACAAGTAATGCAAGAGAAAGCCTGCAATATTTGAACCCTAGGCTATTTTGTACAGTAAAAAATGGTTGTGAAAATGAGCAGTTCAAAGAAAAAAATCATTTTGAAGCCTTTTTTTGGGGGAAAAAGTCAGTTCAGTTGCATAATGAATAATTCATTAGACATTTTAGGGTGGAAATATGAATAGACATTTTTTCTCATCTCAAAAAAATATCCACCCCTTATTCCACCCTAAAATGTCTAATAAGATCTATATATCTGCTGGGACAAAGTCAAGGTCAATATTCACAGATAATCACTGAGCAAGTGGCAAATAATGACTTTATTGGAAAAACTAAATGCTAAAATATTACTAACTTAATAGATATAAAAGTTTGAAAACCCATGTGATGGGTGAAAAATAAATTGAAAAAATTGAAAAATTAAATAACTATTTGATTCTATTAAAATTATTTACAATTCAAGCATTGTCTATATCATGGTTCAACTTCTTTACTATTCTAGTTCCTCTTATGCACAACACTGCTGACCTAATCAGATTTGTAGATAATTTAATTCAAAGCCAGTGAATTATAATACTGTAATCAAGTTGCTTCTTTGTTGAAAGTTTTAAAGCTAGTTCAGAGATAAATCCATATGGTGTAAAGACGAGTGGTGTGAAAGAGCCATGTTCTACCTCTATGACACGATGATCATATTCTCGTTTCTTTTCATTCTCATTGTTGGTAGAGGTGGAGGTGAGTTTCTGGTTAAGGTGGCTCTTTGCAAAAGGGTTGAAAACCCTCACACCAAAAAATTCATGTTGCTCCCTTTGCCAAAACCCTCTAGCAGTGACATCTAGTCTAGCTTCATCTGCTGTGTTGGTGCTTTTTTTAAATTGTTTTAGTATGATTTTATACCCCATTCACACCTAAACGTGTTTAGTTAAAGTATGTTTTCATTAGGAAAAAAATTGAGAAACTAAAAACCTACAATATAATGAAACTTTCTAAAATATTATGAGAGCTAGACAAAGGATAGTTTACATGCATTATTTTACCAAATATTGTGCAGTGTTCATAGATAGTTTTCCAAACCTGTTTAGTTAAACCACTTTAAAACATGTTTAAGCCTTGGTGTGAATGGGGTATTAGAATTGAATATCAGAGGGCAAAAAACAAAAAAATTCAGGATAAAAAACCTTTAACAATTATTACTTTAACTTTGGAGATTTTATTTTTACTCAATGCCAGTGAATATTGTCTCATGACCACATGTCGCTCAATCGTGTGCGAAATTCTAAATTCAAGTCTAAAATTATACATAAATGAATATAGTGGATACCTTGCAAATAGCTAGCAAAGTGTATACATATTATTAATACATGTATATCTTAATCTAACTGTCTTCCTTGTGCCTTATTGCAAAGGACTTGCGTAGTAAAGATTATTCAGCGAAGCATAAATTTACTTAGCAGATCAACAGGAAATACTTTGTATTGGTTTACTATATACCTTTTTTTTTCAGTCTTATGAAGATTCCAGCATTTTAGCTCTTTATTGCAATTCAATTTTAGCTATCATCAATCAAAAGTAAGACCAAATTAATTAAAAGTGCCTGTTTAAAAATAACAGAAAAAAACCCAAATACAATCCAGCTTTGAAATAAAAGTTTTTTTCTGTAAAACACAGTGGTAACTAGAATAATATTTTGACTGGAAACCATTTCAGAAATTTAAGAGCTATTTAGTAGAAATTCTTTTAAAATACTCGACATTTTACAATCGTTTCCTTACCATAAAGTAAACAAACACGTTATAATAAGAAACAGCATATATAAATCTGTCTAGGACGCGATCGCAAATGTAAATTGAAATAATAATAGAAAAATATCCCATTGAAAATGCGGGTCAAACCCATGACTAAACGATATATTTATAGACTCATCTTTTGATATTAAGACTTTGAGGTTTGTTTTTGTAGCCATTCTTGGCTATTAACAGAATCCTTTTTGTGATTATGATACATTTACCCAAGAAAACTTTATTTGATTAACTTGAGAAATTCCATGCATTTTTTTAGCACAATATATCACAGCTGGGAAATAAAACGTGGCGGTCATTCGATTTTCTTTTAAACATTTCGACCTAAATTAAGTTAAGTTCTAAAGTTATCGGTGTAATTACTCGAACTATAATCTAAATTTAGTAGGAGCATGGAGGTAGTATTAGATTACCGGGAAAAAATTATGGAATAGTTTGAGCTGCTTAATTCAAGTGGAAATACCTTTTGAAGTTAAAACAGTCCACAAATATAATAACTAGGCATACGAATTATGATCTTAGATGTCTAAGATTTTAGAAATCTTACCTTATTCGGTTTGTATTTTTTCTTTGTTGCTCGATTCAAGTCTTCGTGTACTTTGTCCAACAACCACAGGAAGAATTCTTGCGCATCGTGTTGAGCATAACCTCTGTATTGTACGCCGTGTTTTCCAACCACAGCTTTAAAATCACTACTTAATTGCGAATTATACTGACTACACCACAAGTTCCTAAGTAAAGTAGCTAGTTTTTCTGTGACTTCTCCTCTAGTTCCGAACTTTTTATTCTGTCCTTTGCGAAGTTTCATGTCTTGTTTGTAATTACCAAGTACGAAGTATTCAGCAAGCAAGTCTGTATGTGCTAAGCACTGGATTATAGCGTTCATAAAACACGTATTACCGTGATTTTTTATCCCCGTTAAGCTTAATACTTCAGGGATTTTATCACAGGGGTTGTCAGTCTTATTTTCAACTTCTTCGTCCCGTTTTTTGTAGGAAGAAGCTTCGACGAAAACTTCCCCACTAGCAACTGTCGAAAAACTCGAAGCTTTTCTAGGAAGTTGTACAGACACTTTCCCCGCAAATCTCTGGATAAAATTCGTGAGAGACCTCACTGAGGATGTCCTTGAAAGTTTTTTGTTTTCATCCTTATGCTTGGACCGAAATCGAAAGCTTTTTTTCTTTTCTAAACTTCGTGCACTCTTACATCTCTCGAGATCTTGCGCCACATCACTAGCGCCTTGACCGCCGTTGAGTTCTCCAAGGCTGGCAGCTCTCGTTTTAAAGCTCATCCTTTAAGTTCCACACACACCAATCTACCATATCCCTTTGTCCATTGTATGTAGTTGTTAGAGCCTGTTGTGTTTTTAGAAGTGAGTATCAGGTCAAAACTATGACATTCCAAATCAAAACGACAACTGTGAGGTAGTTTGTCACACTCATCCCTCCTACCTACCGAGCATGCGCACGTGACGTCAATGCCAGGGGTGGGGTGGGCAAGCTGAGTTGCATTTATTTATTTATTTGTTTTTGCTGTATATTAATCGTATTAATTCAAAACAAAATAAAAGCCTGGATGTTTGAGCGCTGTTAAGTGATTTGCGAGCGAGGATTAAAATTTTATTGTTAAGGAAGAATTTTTCTCGTTACTGGGATATTCGTGCGAAGCGTACGAAGCGTGATCGTAACGTCGCGCACTTCGTGTCAGTCGTCACGAGCCGTGATGAAATATCGATAACAATATAAATGAGTGAATCAACTAAAATTTTGCTGAAATTGCAGGAATTTAAAAGGAAGATGAAAGGAAAGGAAGACTGGAAGTGTTTTTTTTCTCTCGTTTTGGCAAATTTTCCCGACATTTATCTTTTTATCGTACCTAAATGTGAGAAGATAAAAGCTTTGTACTCAGGGCTGGTAGGGGTAGTTTGAAAAAAATATTTAATCATTCTTGCTCAGGTATTTATAACACCTAACGCTTATACCTTTCTTACTTGGATGGTTGCTCAATCGTGTTAACATTTTTTGATTGATATATTGTTTCACACTACTTGAGTTCGTGATAAGTATATTATTTATCAGAAGTTGCTTCATTAAACCACGGCTTACCATAAACCACGAAACGAAACGAAACGAAACGAAACGACACAATAAAATGCGAAACGAGGATTTCGCATTTTACACATCTGTAAAATGCGAAACCGTCATTTCGCATTTTACAGATCTGTAAAATGCGAAACGACAGACTGTAAAATGCGAAATGTATATTCAGTTTAAAATATATAAATAGATGAAAGTGAAACTGGATATAAACTTAACGATTGTGTTACCTGAGGCTTTGCGATCCCATGTTTAACTGTCCCATGTTTTACTTTGAATGTCTGTGGGAAGAACAATGTAAACTTTCGTTTACAGTTTAACTCAGTTCAACTCGTGTTGTTGTGGCGCCATTTTGAATGCACAGGGACCCCAATCGAATCATAATATATGACACCAGAGAAAAAAATTTAGCGCCAAAGGTTTTACTTTTGAACTTATTTCAATGAGGTAAGAGAAGTATGGCGTTTAAAATTCTTTGAAGCGTTTTCCTTATGTTTTGCCGTCGAGTTATAACAGTCTGGTGCGTCTGGTGCTGAATAACAGCTGTACTAGAAAAATGTCATTAGCATGAATATCACTTTGAGTATCAATTTTGACTTAACCACATGTTTATGTTAGTTATGCATAGTTTGTGCTGCATGCTTTTCTGAGAAAAAAAAAACTAGAAATAAATTGAATCCTTTTCTCGCTTTTCTCTTTGTGGGCCTCCTTTGTGGAGTCATATATTATGATTCGATTGGGGTCCCTGTGCATTCAAAATGGCGCCACAACAACACGAGTTGAACTGAGTTAAACTGTAAACGAAAGTTTACATTGTTCTTCCCACAGACATTCAAAGTAAAACATGGGACAGTTAAACATGGGATCGCAAAGCCTCAGGTAACACAATCGTTAAGTTTATATCCAGTTTCACTTTCATCTATTTATATATTTTAAACTGAATATATACATTTCGCATTTTACAGTCTGTCGTTTCGCATTTTACAGATCTGTAAAATGCGAAATGACGGTTTCGCATTTTACAAATCTGTAAAATGCGAAATCCTCGTTTCGCATTTTATTGTGTCGTTTCGTTTCGTTTCGTTTCGTTTCGTGGTTTATGGTAAGCCTTAAACCACAGCCTCGAACTATGATCACTGACAGAATCTAACAAAAGGAGAAATGTGAAGGACAGCTCAGGCCTGTCACTAGGGGTGGTTCGATGGTTAGAACGAAACCCTTCTACCTTTGTAGGAGTCCCGGGGGGGACTCTGGGAAAAAAGTACCGGGGATGCTTCGTCGGAAATTTTCTCTCCTTTTCCTACACCCTAAGAGATACCAGAAAATGCTGATTTTCAAAAATTCGCATTTAACACCCTATACTAAAAGATACCAAATCGCGAATTTATACCCCTAAGAGATACGCCGAGCATCCCCGTTCCCCCCCCCCCCCCCCCCCCCGTGTTGGAGTACGAAATAATGTTGTTCTATTTTAGTTAATTTCCAAGAAAGGGCATAATTAGTATTAGCAGAAAAACGATCCTAGAAAACAAAGAACCTATATAGAACCTAGGAAATAAAGAGGAGATATTAAGTGAGCAGGTCTTTTTTTGTTCTCGTGATAAATTGGGGAACCCCACTCATAAGTATGGTCAGCTGGAAAGACCTCTTTACAAGGCTTAAGCGCAAGTAGTGTATTCATTAGGGTATTTGTGTGTCTGAATCCCGGGGGGGGAGGGGGGGTTACTCCCCTATATTTGCTATATGGGTATACGTGTACGTGCCACCAAACAGGGTATGATTTTCAGCGATTCTACTCTGGAACAGGGTATATGAAATCGCACTCAGCTCTGGGACAGGGTATATAAAATTACGCTCTCTCTCCTCTCTGGAACAGGGTATCCATTTTTGCAATACCGGAACAGGATATGATTTTCAGTGATCTTGCTCTGGAACAGGGTATGAATTTCAGCGATTTTGCTCTGGAACTGGGTCAGGGTTCAGTGGGCTCAGCAGCACATCCCTACTCTAAACGGGCAAGAGTACCCCCTCCCCTCCAGGGTCTGAGTGGGAGATAGAAGGCTCTAATTTCCAGCGGTACAAAACCCTGATGGCTGGAAATCTGAGCCTACAGGGAGAGGGGACAGGAAGGCTTTCCCACTTGGTCTTCCCATTTATCCCTCTTGCACTAATTGATTGTATATCAGTATTAAGAGTAAAGGACTGACACTGAACTGAACTCTAATGGAGCAATTTTTAATAACAAATGAGAACATAATGAATTAAATATTAACAGCTCTTAATGGTTATAATAATGTTCTTAATCTTTTAGAGAGACCCATCCTTTGTGATCTCTTCCTTTTTACAATTAAAAGTGAATCTTTCAAATAAAGTCATTAAGATAATTTAAATAATTTTTAAAATATCTTTTTTTATTAACATATCACTGTCTTAATAAATGAAAAGTTCATCTCAATAGGTGGCATTTTGAGTGAGAACAAAATATAGGCAATAATCTGCTGTCTCTCCTATCTTTCTTCTTCTTTCTTGTTACTTTCATTCTATTTTCTATCTCCTTTCTTTCTTTCTTTCTTTTCCTTTTTTTCTTTTCTATTTTTTTTTTTTAATCCTTTTAATCCTTTTAATCTTTTCTTGGCAGGAGTGGACCACTTTTCCTGTTCAAACAAATACTGTATTACTAAGCAATCATACAGCTAATAAAATAACAAGATGAAGTTAATAAAAACATTTGGGACAAGGTCATTTGTATGTAGAAATGTGCTGGATGGCAAGCCCTGAATATTACAGACACCCACCTGCCACAGACACCCAGTCACTACAGGAATCTACCCACTGAGTCACCCACTAGAGACATGTACAGCTGCTACAGACACCCGGTTACTACAGGAATCTTTCCACTAAGACACTCTACAGACATAACAGCTGATAAAGACACCCTGTCACTACAGGAATCTACCCACTGAGACACTCACTACAGACATACAGCTGCTACAGACACCCAGTCACTACAGGAATCTACCCACTGAGTACACTCACTACAGACAAACAGCTGCTACAGACACCCAGCTGCACAAAACAAGGAGTTTTTATAGACACCCAGTTACTTAAGACATCAAGTTACTACAGACACCTAGTATGAAGTCATGTATCTAGTCTTTTTGCAAATGTATGGGGTGAGGGACTATGTAATTCCACTACCCAATGAATAAACATATAGAAATAAGTCCCTACTGAACCACTGCTTTGAAGTCATCCCTTATCTATGAAAACTTTACAAGAAGGATTTGCACAGTCAAAAATAATTTAACAAAAATTGTTGTAGCTAATGAACTATTTATAAACAATATTTATAACTATTACTCAACTATTATAGTATTACTGTTAATGTTTAGCAGCAATACAAACATAAGGTCAGTCAGTAGAGCAATTTTCATATTACTGTGAAAAGCTTGAGGCACAAACAGGGTCTTGACATGGCAAGGTGCGCATATGCCAGACCAATCACATTGCATAATTATTTACTCTACATCTAATCAAATACCCAAAGCACAGCATTGCACAGATATGGTCAAGCAAAGGTCATATGCACTGCCAAACCAATAAAAAAAAATCAGCCCATCAAGGAAAGTATACAACAACAAGCTTCCGCAATCATAAGAAAAATGCTCTATGGAGTGTTTTGAATTTTGAAACAAAGTGCTGCAAAAGTGCAGTACATTATATTATCTGTTTCCAGGTCCAGGAAATGGATTATGTTGGCAATGCAGTGCATTGTGAGACTGTTTTATGGGACATACCTGTATTTTTAAGATGGCATCTGTCTCGTCCCCTAATAAAACCGTCCTACAATACACTGCAATGCCAACTTGACCCAGTTTTTTTCCTCAACCTCGGAATAGCTCTAATCATCCATTAACACCTTAGTTTGTAATCGGAAATGTGCACTAAGATGTACCTTGGGAAAGGCCTCCTGCATTGTGATGTATATCTTTTACTCAAGCTATACCAAAATGCACCTTGTTTTCAACTGAGTGTAGTGGTAGTCGTATATAATTCAAACTTACATGGCAAAAGAAACTGAAACGACACAACATCTTTTGCCAGCTAATAATCAAATATATTAAGAACCATGCAGAAACGATGATGAATGCTGCTGAGTTGATTCAGCAAACTATCAAGCTTAACTTACAGCTGGTTATGAACGTCTGACTCTAGATGGCTATAGAATATCAGGATATGCTACTGTACATAGAGTTTCATTTGGTCTTCAACTTGGTCCATTGAGTCAACACCAAATTTCTCTTTCTCGCTAGCCATCAGCTTAAAGATTTCTTCCAGTTGTTTTCTTTGTGCTCTGAGATGAAAATAAATAATATTATTAATTCCTTGATTACTAATTGAAAAATTTATTAATCTAAACCTACTAATGGTGTATTACAAATCCTGCACCCAGATTGGTCTATTGGTTAATCTATTTGATGATAAACCACTGGTAGCAAACTAATTTCAAAATTGTTTGAATCCATCTATTTGACTGATTATTAGTTGGTTTAGACTAAAACAATAGACCATTGGGCCTCATAGTATGAGGAAATAATATGTTTTTAGTCAATAAACTATCTATCTCTATCGAAATAGCCCATTTAGCCTTGTTCCAAGATTGAATTGGAATATGGAAGTATTCTTGCTGAGGAAAGAAAACTACAAAACCCACAGAAATTAAAGCTTAGGAATGATGAAGATAGTTGAAAGATAATCAGAAGATAGAGAATGAAGGGGCCCAGGGGGGGTACTCCCCTATATTCGTTATTACGGGTACGTGCCGCCAAACAGGGTATGGTTTTAAGCGATTATACTCTGGAACAGGGTATATAAAATTGCGCTCCCTCTGGAACAGGGTATATGAAATCACGCTCTCTCCTCTCTGGAACAGGGTTTTCAGCAATCTTGCTCTGGAACAGGGTATGAATTTCAGCGATTTTTACTCTAGAACAGGGTCAGGGTTCAGAGGGCTCAGCGGCACATCCCTACCCTAAACATGCAAGAGTACCCCCCCGGGTGAAGGGGAGGGTGAATTTCAGAAAGACATTTTTGGGGTTATAAAGAGGTTTTCTAGCAATTGTGTTATTGGGCAGAACAACACGAAAAAGGAACAGTGGCTTTAACAAGCCCCCAAATATTCCTCCCTGATCCTTGACTGATGTACTTACTCTCTCTCTAGCTCCCTTTCTTGTCTGGTCAACATGTCTTCCATCTCTTTTATCTGTAGTTTTGATGTCTTGTAATATGTCTGTATATTTTCAAATCCTTTTTCCTTCATTTCATGTTGGATAGTCTCATTGTCCAGTGGTATGGGCAGTGAGACATCTTGTATTTCACCAGGTTTGATCATGTATTTCTCTAGTTCTTCTCGAAGATTTTCATCACTTAGTGAGTCTTGGTCATTTTCCTAAAATGAAGAAGAAAAACATGAGGAATAAATCATTTATTTAGGGTATGTGAAAAAAAAATTCCAGCCTAACACAGACAGAAAATAACTACAGTAAATATAGGGCTTAAAATAAGACCAGAAGAAAGTGCTATCTTTGTAATTACATTTAACAAATGGTTATACCTTCAAGTGGCTCCCATAAGATGACCACTTTAAATGGTATTCCCAACCCTCCACATTTCATCATTATACTAAAAAATTTGGAGGGATATAAAAGATCCACTGAGGGCTTACGTGTAAAGAAATCCTGGCAGAGACCACCCTCAGTGTCAATGCCTCATACTAACCATCTCTCATGTTTGTAAGTTGCATAAAGCAATATTAAATTTACAACTCAATGTAAATCACCTTTTTTCATATCCATATAGAAAAAAGCACTATATAAAGCAGAAATCATTATGAGCCAGAAATTAAGTATGAAATGGAACTAAAATTTTTATTTTGCATGGAAAAGTAGATTAATATCAGTCAAAAAAAACATAGTTTATCCACAAATTGGAAACAATAGACAACGAAACATTGTTACGGCACATTAGCATGTGCACAGGACTTAAGCAAATTTGCTTGTCTGCATTGCAGTCCCATGATGCACAATTATGATGTCATCTGTGAAAAAATACTACTGACCCAAAAACATTAATATATTGTGTAGTTCCAGAAATTATCCATACCCCACCCACAGAGGAATTTGGAATTTCCGAGGGTAAGGGGGGTCAGAGAAAGAACAAAATTACAGAGTTTGTAAGTTAAAAAATTGGAATTTCCAGAGGTAGGGAAGGTCTTAGGAAAAAATTCCTCTGTGGGGGAGGTATTGATAATTTTTGGTACTACACATTATTAGGAGCTGTTAAAAAATTGTGACTGCATAAAAAAATACAAAATCACAACAGGAATTTTTCCAACCTAAATTAATGGCATATTGCTTTCTTGAATATGTTTTTAATGCCTAAAATCCATTGGTGGAAAAACTAATTCCTAAATTCCTTTCTTAATCACAAGCCTCTGGCATAAGACTTTTAATAAAGGTGCAATCTTTTATCCTTTAAAAAACTTATTTTTTTTTTCAATTTTGGTGAACAAAAGAAACTGTTCTTTCACTGGAACACAAGCTGCTCATTCCATAATAATGATAATTTTGATCAAAACATTTGGTCCATCTGCCATTTATACCATTATATAATTTTTATATTATAATATTAATATATTTGATTTGAAAAACCCTTGCTGACCTTGGTCAAAACAAAATAATAAAGCCTTAGTCATTGACATCTGGCATGAGAACTTTAAAACAATAATTTTGAATATATAACGGGTAACCCTAGCATAAAATGAAAATTTGAATGATGAGAGTGGCCTTAGGCTTTGAAAATTTTATCTAAAATGTTGAGGATATCAAAACGTATACGAAAATTTTATGAGGTGATAAAAAAAAATAATAATTAAGAGGACATAAACATGCATGCAGCTGTTTTGAATTAATGATCTTTTAAAAGTCAAAATTCAGATATTCTTTAGAATATCGACAGTAAGTTTGACGGTATTTCAGAAAAATATCCATACCTATGAGATTAGATAAAGAGTTAAAATAAAATTAATGAGTTCCAGTCAGAAATCTGATGGACAGGGACCTTAACTCAGCCTTCAAAAATTATTTTGTAGTTGTTAAAAAGGTTATAATATATCGACATTGGACAAGCGACGAATGAAGATGATCTCTAAATAAGTTCAGTATCTTGTAAAAGAAGTCTTTATGAAATACAAACCTGTGAAATTTCGAGTTCTTCTTTTTCTTCGTCTCGGTTCTTGTCATTCCTTTTCATTGAGGAAGTCATTTCTGTAGCCAAACTTTCACTCGCTAAACGAGACGCATTCCGCATATAAATCCAAGTCAGGACTACAACTAGAATTGTGAGAACACCTGGGACAACCAAAGCTGCATAGGTGTCCATATTCGAGGAGAAAAGCGAGGTTTATGTACTGTTTATCAGCAGCAGTTTCTTGTAAGTCAAGGACTTGACGAGCTTTTGCTCGATGGTAGTGAGCCGTCAAACACCAACCGCTGGGTACTCTCTCTGTTGGCATGACAACCACGAATTTTTCCCCCACCACCCCCTAAAACCTTATATTGCCACAAACCAGTTTATGACAAATTTAAATGAAATCATATAATATCGTTAGAGATTTTATTTTTTACGTTTTTAATCATATTAGGCTATTTTCTTTGGCGTGAACTAAATTCAGTCGTGGAGCCATTTTCAAGTGGGCAGTCTAGCTGTCAGAAAAAGGCGATGAACGTATTTCATATCATCCGGACAGTTAACACCTGGAGACCGTAAAAAACAAGCTGATTAAATCAGAATATAATTCAAAACACATATCGGCCTTCAAAAAGATTGCTTTTAGAGAAGGAAATAACATAGAGAGAACTGAAATGAGGGGGCGTTACTTTTCCTTTTGAGAAGTAAAGCTGAAGTAAGGCTGTAAACTACACGGGTCATGGAGTCTTTCACATACTCGTCTCCGTATCAGTCAATGCAACGCACGCTGAATAAAGCACAGGCAGCTCAACCAGGATCACTCGGAGATGGCATTTCCCGCCAAAACTTAATTGAAGAAAGAAAAATAAATGTCAAAGCCAGGAACTTTAATACCAATCAATCTAATTGTTATTCTTTAACTAGCAACATAAACTATCCTATAAGCTACGACGCAGTGCGCCAATATTTATAAAAGCAATTCATGCGGTATAGCGAGGTGCTTTTGCTATCTAAAATGCAACCAAGGACAGCTTGCTGGGTCTCGGTAACTAAACTACTTGTTTGGGCGGTTCTGTCCTATGCTTCTAACGGCTTTCTTTTCACCATAAAATCAACAGAACTGGTGTAACGGTAGGCGTTTTTGCTCATTTATTTTTAAACATAAAATTCATCATCGAAGTGAAAATTGTTTGTCATTGAGCCGATAAACATAAATTCAATAAATCAATAATTAATGAAACAATCAAATGCCGCCTCGAGAAGCTTTATCTTTGTTTCTAAATTTTCCCGCCGAAAGTGTTTGAATAGAGGCCGGGAATGTTTCCCGCCAAAAGAGTTTGAATAGAAACCTGAGAAGTTTCCCGCGCCCTAATAATCAAAAGTGTTTTCCCGCCATTTGACTCCAAGTCAGTGCCGCTTACCGATTGCATGTCGGTGCATCTTTAATTGTTTACTTTATAATAGTTATTGTTTCTGCTATCAATAACAATAGTTAATCCTATTGTGAAACTCATTACGTACCATGGTCCTGTTTGCGGTGTGTTGTCCAAGCGCCGACCAAGATTGCAAAACTAAACGCTTGTAAGCGGTGTAGATACTCTTTAAACTTTACTGATATGTCAAAACTGCCATTACTTACGCAAGGAGAAAGTTTTGCCTGCTTTACCAGTCTGTAATAGACGAGGGTTATCGCGCTGAGTAAATGAAAGTCAATGAGCGTGGGAATTACTAAAAAGGTTTCGGTACCCAACTTAGGGCATATTTATAAAACTGAAGTGTTTGCCAGCTAAACTTAAGTGTTTACAAGTTATTCTTAATATAAAACCCAGTTTTTTACACGAAATACTTTTTCGAGAACACTTAGTAACGCCATGCGTTCATCGGAATTCAAATTATCCGTTTCCGCTTAAAGCCTTAAGAAATTTAGCTTTTCCATTTAAATTTCTATATAAACAACTTGTACTCTAAATATAATACATTTACCCAAGTGTTTTCATTTTGTCGAATGTTTACTTCGCAATTATCTATGTTTACAGTATCAATGACAAAATAAATCCTTTTTAATACCATGGCTTTTGTCATTAATGTGGATTGGTCTGCACTTTAACACCGACTAAAAAAAAAATAAAAAATAGCCGACTCAATGTTTCAAGTTTTTTCTCGCACGGACCTTTTCAAAAATTTATAGAAAGTTTTATATTTCGTAGATACTAGCACCTGTATCTCAAAAAATATGGATCAACAGCGGTAAAATTATATATTATCCGAAAGTAACTCGAAGTTTTTATCAGAGTTTATGTTGGCTGATTAATCTTTAATTAGATAGTTTATTATTATGAACAATCAAATGCCGACTGCATTATTGTTATAAATGTTCTAATTGTGAAAGTTTTCTTTTGATTCTCGTAATGAAAGGCGAATATTTCCCGCTCTATTACGTCGGCTGTTTGTATTTCCCGCCATTGCTTTGAGCGTCGTTTGACAAGAGCCACCGCACGAGGCGTGTCGGCCACATGTAAAATGGGAGTACCTACGCGCGGCATGAATCAAACAAGCGGTATCAATTTGTTGGAATTAATTGTGGGTATAAATACGGCGTTACCAAGCTACTGGTTGTCATTCTTACTTGAGCTGTCTTACAAGTAACAACAAGTAGAACCATGACTGCATTTTCGCCAGTTAGACCAAGAATGTCTTTTCTCATCGATGATCTTCTACGAGACACGCATGATGCTGACAAGAAAGCCGCTGATACTCCAGCTGAAGTCACCACAGGGTTCCCGAGATACTGCTTTCCTCCCGTTAGCAGCTCCAGTGATGAAGATTCTTCAGACGGAAAAGGTTCGTATCTCCTATCAATGTAATGTTGTTAAGGGATTGATTCATGCAATGTATTTTAAGAAAATACTGAAGTTAGATTTCTTATATTTTTCAGAAACTGAACAGGCTCCCGGAGAACTTCGTACCAAAGTCATGCAGAAAAAGAACCGTCCATCGTTCGCACCATACCAAGTGGCTCGTCTCAAGCGAGTCTTCACTCACCGAAACTACCTGACCAAACAAGAACGAAAACAACTCGCTGTCGAACTGAACATGAAAGACGAACAAGTCAAGACCTGGTTTCAAAACAAGAGAACAAAGCTGAAAAAAAAGATGGCACATGACGACGAACAATACGCCCAGCTGCTTTACCTAAACGACCTGATCAGCGGTGCATCGCCTCAGAATCACCATACCAACCAATCGCCAGTGCCACCACATGGTTACCATGCCTACCAATCTATGCAACCAAGTCTGGACCAATCACAAATGATATCACGTGACTACATAAATAATCCTTCTGTACCATGTAGATTTCCTTATATACCAAAGTACTAAAACTTCATTAGTATTAGGATATTATTAACTATAGTCAACTGTAAATAATGTAAATAATTACCAATAAATATATTTTGTATTGATTTTGTTGTTTGAGTCTTGCATGATATTATTGTTGAATCGAGTTTTCCTGATAAAGTCTGATAAAAACGTAACTGCTTTTGATACAAGTTTATTTGTTATCAAATTTTTCAAGTTTTACAACCTTCATAATTATAATGTTGGTGCATACGCAAAGATTATTTCGATGTTTGAAAAGACTTAATATTAAAATATTTTCGTCAGGAAAATATCATCTATTTATTTATTACTGGATTTTGAATTCCTTCTTCTCCTTAGACCTTAATTCCTTCTTATAGAGTGAAGTCATTAAACCCGTGAAATAGATATTAGACTAACACACATTAGTAGACCTTAATTCCATTGTTTTCTTTTGTGTCTATTTGACTATCACACGTTGACTAATAATACTTTTTATTTCACGGGTTAAATACCCTCGCTCTACTATCACTATCAAGTAATATAATAAATAATAAATATAAATATAATGATTTTATCAAAATTTAATATGACAGTTAATCAGCACAATACAAACCATCCTGTGGTGCTCAACAGTTTCATAAGACCTCTGATTAATAATAATAATAATCAAATAATAATAACCTCTGATTACTCCGGCAGAAGAAATATAATTCTAGTCCCTGTCTTGTACCCAGACCCTACTCACTTGCCAAGTCGTTGTGTTGGCTAAGGATTAGGGTCTGGGAACGAAAATGTCCTGCTCCTTTTCAAATCTTAGAAGAAGACTGGAATAAAACTCGATCCACAATGAATTGTGGGAATAAATTTGGAAAAAAAGCCCCACAATCCTATGCGCCACGAACTTATTACCAGTCCTTCCTCGAGCTTAGAAAGAAGAAAATAGTTTCGCATGGTTTGTTCTACATTTTGATGAAGTAAGCGTCGACCTTGTCATTTTTGGTGACAGGATAGTTGTGAATGAGTGCTGAATTCTTTGCATATTCGTCCTCAAATCTGTGATTACTCATACGAGCTGAAATTTCATAAAAATTCAAAAAACATTGTTGGCATAAACTTGAAATGTCCAAATCATCAACCCCAGGTACCTGTCATTCTTAATGCGCAAGAGCAACAAAATCCCAGTTTTCTGGGGTCGAGAGAGGGCATTCCCTCTCCGTCAAAAACAAAATATAAAAAAAGAGTTAAGTCATGTAAAGCTAAACTTAAATTCATCCAAGGTGTCGGGTATGACATCACGTGTACTAAGTAGTACTATGAACAACTGACAAACGGGCTACCTGTGGCTTTAGATCGTGAAGCTTTGAATATTTTTAACCTTTACTAGTAAGATAACAAAATGCCAAAAGAAAGCTTTTAAGTGGGCTTCTGATGTTTTCTGTTGTGGAATTTATTCGTAAAGCTTTGATAAAAACAAGTTATTTTTTCGAGTACGGGCTCCCTGTGTAGTACGTTTACATGTAACTGATAAATAATTAGGTTTACATACCCAGATTCACGAACACGCTGATCAAAAATTTCGCATTTGAGACCGCTTCTTGTGAGTTATCCAAATTATTAGGCGAGGCAGTTTGTGCCTTGGTTGGGTGCCAATGAAAGAGAAAAAACGGATACTTCTTGCCTAAAAACATATAAATCCATTATTAACATAATAGCCATTCCGAGGTTCACGGGAAAACTGCGCTGAGCTGGCATTGCAGTGCATTTTGGGGCTGTTTTAGGGGACATATTAGGTTCCAAGATGACGTGTATTTCGTAATAATAGCAGTAACCTATAACGCACGACGGGATTGGATAAACAGCTTGAAAAGCAACATGCGCTGTGATTGGTAAAGAGACCTTATCAGTTTGTAGAATGCACGGCAAATGTGGAGGTGATTGGTAAAATTTGGCTGCGTGAGCAAGCGCTTAACAGTAATGCGCTATTGCTCAGGAAAGCAACCAGGACAAGCTCTTTACACTAGATTTTAACAGTTATTCATTCAATCGCGATCTGTTTCCCAGACTTCTTTCCGGGCAGAACGTGTTTTACGACATAAAGTATTGACTGGGAAGTTTCCTTCTTTATACATAAACATAAACGTACCTTCCATGGTAGAAATGAACTCCACACCTTTCCTGTCCTTGTTTGTCGATAAAATACGAAACATATTCGAAAGACCTTTGAACGACTCGAATTTCTACAAAATGGAAAGATATTTTTAAAAGTACTATTAAGCACATGTGACAAAAAAAAGATCGGTCCTTTAGCATATTTAGCGATTTGCAATATCTACGACGCCGACACCAACCGAAAGTGTAAATAACTTCACTTTGGGGTTTCGATGAGTTCATTTTATTGACAATTTTTTGAATGAAATCTCAAATAAGCAGAACCCCAAAGAAAGATAACTCAAATCTCCGGTTGACGTCGCCGTCGTTCCCTCTTTCAATACGGTCGGGAGACTAAACAAGTGACGTAAAATTTCCTTCAGAATACCGTTCATGGAGCATGAACGATTTCTATAGAACAGGTTTTGTATTCCTGTGAAAAATTCAAGGTTAGAATGTACCGTGCCGTGACCATGTTTGCCGTTTGCGGGCATTTTGATTGGATAAGCAATGATCCAATGATTTTACGCGCTTTGATTGGTGACGCTTTATATGACGTCACATGACGTGACCTTGTCATGGAAGAAATACTAAACTTACCGCTGGAATGATTGATAAGAAGTGGTTGTGCCAACTTCTTAGTCTTGTTGTCATGAACGTGATCATCTCTGGAGGCAAGCGACCAAATAAACGACTACTCCTGTATTCTGTAAATGATAGCAAGATCAAGTGAGCGAGTGAACCAATGAAGCAACGATGGATGGATGGATGGATGGATGGATGGATGGATGGATGGATGGATGGATGGATGGATGGATGGATGGATGGATGGATGGGTGGATGGATGGGTGGATGGATGGGTGGATGGATGGATGGATGGTTGGGTGGGTGGGTGAGTGGAGGGAGGGAGGGAGGGAGAGGGAGGGAGGGAGGGAGGGAGGGAGGGAGGGATGGATGGATGGATGGATGGATAAATGGATTGTCTTCCAGTAATTCATCCAACCACAATGCGTAGTTACGGGTAAGGTACAATACAACACGGCTAAAGGTAAAGCTACTACGAGTTTACCGTATCGTTCCCCCCTGATACGAAAAACGCTCTAATGAAAGAGATATAAGTATGTAGTTGTAGGTATAGCATATTCTATTCACTTACCGTTCGAAAATGTCAGCGGAGCAGTAAATTTTTTAGAAAACGTGTAGTTGAAGAGCGCTGTGTCATACTGTCCTTTAGCAAGACCTCTTCCTGATGCCAGTAATGCTAGTAACTCTAAACCCAGGCATTCGGCCCAGATGGGAAATACACTGCCTTGGTCGTTTGCCTTCAAGAAGGTGTAACCACAGGAAACCCAATTAAGATACAAGCAAAAAGTATAGACAAGCATAGATTTCCTAGAGGAATTGTTCCAGGGGACAGAACAATAGGCCGCATTTTCTTTATGCAAAAAACATCCATTGTTTTGTCCCCCAGAATAATTCCTCGAGGGACTCAGTGCAAGGGGTCTATAAATAAATCAGATAAACTGAGCACTGATAGACTAGTGGATCGGGATGGAGGGAGGAAGTGGATTCGGAGTGAGAGTACACATGACCAATGTTAGGGGCTGAACATTCCATGGTTTAGAAAGTTATTCATACCTTTTTAGCTAATTCAAATATCTGCTTTCCTACGGTGCCATATTTGGAATGCTGAAGCTTGACGTGTCCCCCCGGATAGACTATACTGTAAAAACAAGAGCGCAGGAATAGATATATTAAATATCATAATATATCTATAACTATCATTATTTTTTGATAGACTTTTTTTTATTATTCACACATATAAATTTACTTTCAAAAAATAATACAGCAAATTGAAATAAAGTTTAAATAAATGTCATAACTAGGATATGTTCAAAATAATTTAATCGTTTAAAGTGTGTGGCCGTCTCGAAGTAGTTAAAACTTTCGTGTCGACAGCCTCTAACATTACCATCATCATCGTTCCCCATTATTATCATCATCATTATCACCATCATCACCATCATTGCCATCATCATCGTCCTCATTAATATCATCATTTATATCATCATCATCATCATAAGAGTTTATTTACCCGTTAACGGAGTTAAACATTTTCTCAACCTGTTGAGGTGTTTGATTGATACTGGAAAGTTAAAAATCAATGACAATAACAGTAATAAAAGTCATTAACAATTCTGAGGTTGAAGCTAAAAGTGGGTCGTGTTGGTATTGTAGTGCATTGTGGGGCTGTCTCAGAGACATATTGCCAGATAGTGTATATATAGTCCCCTAAACAGTCCCACAATGCACTGCAATGACAACTCAATCCACAGCACTTTTCTTTAACCTTGGAATTAGGGCTAATATCATCAGGATAAAGATTAAGGAAAATGGGATTCCTTTGTCCACAGGGATCCCACCTCACAGGCCCAATTCAATTAAAAGCGCGCTAAAATGTACCAGGTAATTATTATTATTCCGGTTACTATTAACCAATCAGAAGCATTTTTGTTGCACCGCCAAAAGTTCTATGATGAATTTCAAAATGGAGTCATATTTCGAGTTAATCTTTTCAAAATACCGTCCTGAAATATAACTCTGCTTTGAAAAATTATATGTCACATGTACCACAAAAGCTCCCTCTTGCCCTATCAGCAATAAAAATGAATAAAAATAAAGCACAAATGCAATAAAAGTAAACAAAAGCGACGTTCGTCTCAATTGGTCACCAGCGGCCATTTTGATTACCGTGAGATATATTATGAAATAGGAGACTGGGTATTAGGAACTATTCGCTTTGGCAAGCAATCCTTTGCGTGCTTCGAGGCGAGTCCACATGCTAGTAGGCATATGTCAAGGATACAGAAAGGGTACCACGCGTCCACCAGCAGCCTCGATCATCTTAACATAGGAAGTCAATAAGTACTGCCCACTGCCAAACTCTGTAATATTTCCAGTAGATTCTTGTGTTAAAATACCTAAAAGAGAAAGAGAATAAGAATTGTCCCACTTCTGACACCAAAACGGCCCTCGTTGACGTGGGGGGGGGGGGGGGGGGGAGAACTCAGACATCTACTAGAGACTGGTTTTCAAAATGAGACAAAACAAGAAAACGGCTTAGTATCTAAGTTCACATCAAGGCTGCGGGGTATTTTTTTGCGTTTTTGATGCACTTTATTACGAGGGAGCGTAAAATTTTTAATAGCCTAAGAAGAGATGGTGGTACCTAAACACCCTAACATGCGACCTGCGATCTTGACCCCCCACCCCCCTTATTTTTGCCCGAGACGGCTAATTCTATTCATACTAGAATTATGCCATATCTTTCTCTAACTGTATCTACGCGTTGATTGGATGAATATAAATATGGTTTTCAAAATGAGACAAAACAAGAAAACGGCTTAGTATCTAAGTTCACATCAAGGCTGCGGGGGTATTTTTTTGCGTTTTTGATGCACTTTATTACGAGGGAGCGTAAAATTTTTAATAGCCTAAGAAGAGATGGTGGTACCTAAACACCCTAACATGCGACCTGCGATCTTGCCCCCCCCCCCCTTATTTTTGCCCGAGACGGCTAATTCTATTCATACTAGAATTATGCCATATCTTTCTCTAACTGTATCTACGCGTTGATTGGATGAATATGGATAAAATGGAAAACCATTTCTATGCTGCTTTGTCATACCGTCACTGCCGTACATCTCACATGGATCAAAATCATTTTTTTCTTTATACTAAATGTGTTATTTCATGACACCAGTACTAACCGAGTTTCACCCCACGCCTGTTTGTTCTTTTAAAAGCTCCGCAGCCGTTCATTCGTTTTTGAGTCAACAACAAAATATCTCTGTTTGTTGATCAAGTCGAGCTCCATCGACTAGCATTATATTGGTGAATCGATGTTTCACCAGACTGTGGTGCCTCTTATATATGACCGGCGCTCTCTGGCGAGGCATTTATTACCAGAGAAATATATATTCATAAATAAAACTTGTCATGGATTTAATTATCTTACTTACCTATGACTGGTTCATTCGTAAGAATTTGATCAGACGTCTTTGGCTTTGAATTTCGCGGGATGCTTTGGACGAGTTGATTTTTTAAAACAAACACCACCCCAATCAAAACTGACAAAAAACAAACCATCTTACTAATAAAACTCGAAGATTATTCGTAAATTTACTAACCAAACGCTAAAACCCTTGAAGTTCAGATTTCAAGATATTCTTGTTAAAATAAAGGAAAAAAGTGAAACAAAACTTCGGATAAATAAACCATTACGGCACCGAATTTTTCATTATGTCAGGAGGTGTCTTTTTGCTTCTTCACCGAAAATAGGACACCTGTAACACGCTCATTTAATTCAATGAATCAAAGTCTCAGTTTACTAAACCAGTGTACCACTTTCACTCAGAAGATCTAAAAATTCTTACCTAAGATATTTTATGACTGATAATTTTTTTTCATTAAAAATCTTCGGCCAAAAATATATTCTTTCGCGATAATTAAAAGTTACATTGCGGACAATTTGATTTTGATCGATATAAAAACCAGCATGTCTAATTATTTCCCTACTAAGAAAATATAAAATAAGAATTTACAAACATTCGTTTTTTAAATCAATATATGGCAATGACACAGTGAGGTTATTATTTTCTTAACTTTCTACTGTTTCTACAATGAAACAATGAGTTCAATACACCGAGCTAGTGATAAAAAAAATCCTTTTTCCAAACAATTGGTTCAACGGATGATTAATTATTTCTAACATGCATTTTAAATAAATGACAAAAGAACTCGAAGTGTTAACAGTTCGAGGGTCCTCACTTTAAAGCTATACATCGAGTTCCTTGAATTTTTTTACGCGTTTCAACCGGAAGTTTTCTTTAGAAAAAGGCAAACTCGAGCGATAGCAAGAACGATGTTACTCAGTCAATTGGTCTTTTCCAGTTAATATATTGAAGTGCCTATCAAGCCTAAACGGGGATCTCTTTTTGAGTTCAAAGCCCTTATAAAATAAATGAGAATGGCCTTTCCTTTTTTTTTTTTTTTTTTTTTTTGAAATCTCTTTTCGTTGCCGAGATATTAAATATAGAAATCTATCATGAAGTGATGACGTAAAGCCAGGATCCTTGTAAAAAGTCACATTATCAAATAGAGAATATCTCAGTGAGAATTAGCTCAAAATGCCTTAATATTATGTTTGGTATAGTGCGCTATAACACCCAAACGTTTCAGTCATTTTGAGTTAATTCTTACAGAAGGTGAATGAACCTGGGTTGATGTTATCATCTCGCCAACGAGATATTCAATAAGAGCGTCAACCCAGGATCCTACCCGCTTGTAATAATTGAAAAACAGGTAGTTGCCAATATTTTATTAGCTTATAAAAGGTTCTATGAGTTTAACAAGGTCATCCCCAATCAAATATAATAATAATATGTACATACAAAAAAAATTGATACAGTTTCAGACCTATCTTTGCACAATGGCGGGTCAGAATTGGGAGATCTCCTCTTAGGGGGGAAGCTTGAATGATATATACATTACAAGCCCTGACCCTGATTTCTGATGTTGCTTTACTTAGTCGAGTGTTACGTTACTTAGCAACGGGAGACCGCAGAGTCAATAAGATTCACGTGATCATCACGTGTTGTTTCACGTGTTCAGTTGATGACAATCGTCGTAGTTTGTTTACTAAACAAGTCAAGATTGACTTTACTTTGGATTGCTGGGATAGAGTTCATGATATACACGTGGTTGTATCACGTGGTCGTAACACGTGTTGTATCACGTGCTTAGTTGATGACAATCGTTGTAGTTTGTTTACTAAACAAGTCAAGAGTGACGTTACTAAGGAATGCTGGAATGGAGTTCATTCTTCTTAGGTAAGTCTCGATGTGGTCTCGGACCTGAGACGAGAAGTCCGTCTCTAATAACATCATCTCTCCTTTGCTATTGCTCTGCATGAGTAAAGAATGAAAACAAGTGAGAATGAAATGAGAATAGAATGGGATAAGCGAAATATAGGAACGTTTGTCCCATAAGTAAAGTATTTACATCTTAGTTTCGGTAAAATTGCAGAGTGAGAATTTTACATCATAAAACTGCAGCGAAGAGGGAAAAAGCAAAGGATCGCAAAAGATTGAATTTAAAGTGTGCGACGTCTTGTGTCGGTGAGTGCTGCTTTAGTCATGAATACAAAATGGTGGATATTCCAGTAGACGTAGATCTAACAGACCGCCTAGCGAATCTATTGGATTAAGATTACTATAAGGAATGTAATGTAGAATAGAACTCATAAGCCGACAGGTAAACAAGGATTACATCTATGCAATAATATCGATATATCAGGCATTGTGTACCTAGAGAAATTTCAATTTGTCAAAGCAAGGCGTTGAACAAGAGAAACACTTGTATACGAAGAGATATCAACTGCAAGGGAAGTGTCCTTCGAGGTAGTGAAAGTTCATCCCAAGAAAAAGCTATTAAGGGCTGCACATTTTTGCTCACAACGTCATCGTCAACTTCAGGAAATTTGCGCGCAAAACGAATTCACGTTTGCAACGTTGGAAGTTTATTGGTGAGATGTCCTCAGGTCTGAGGAGTGTCTCAGATCACGTGTACATCTGTCGACTTCTTTAGTGTACTACTAAAGTACTTTTTTCGTACTTTTGTAGCAAGAAAACTTTAAAACTCTTCTGCGCACGACGTTACAAATGCCGCAAACAACAGTTTCACCGTGCGCCCGTGTCAAAGAGGGATTCAGCTATTTCGAACCAGGAGGCAGTAGCTACAAAAGGGTCGGTAAATGTATTACATTCATATTTAAATAATTTCAGCACAGAAGTTAATTTACCAGAAAAAGTGCAGAAAAAGTTTGGGAAAATTTCATATTATTTTGATGACCTTTCACTGATTTTATTCACCTAGCCCATAAAACAGTTGGGGGTAGGTATGAACCATGAAACAAAGTCTTTACCGACCTTTCTTGAAATAGCTATATAAATTGTTTTATAATGAAGTAGATGCCTTACCTCGAATAGCAAGTCATCGGAAGATCTCTCAGCATACATGGACTGTAGTCTGTATTGCTTGTCTCGCAGGACGTCTATCTTGTAACCGGTTAACGCATAACAAGCCTCGCGAAACTCTTGGATCTTTTTGGAAAATACCTTGAAAAAATCAATAGGAATTCTTTAGTACATCAAGAATGTGTACAACCAATCACGAAGGAAGTTGAATCTTAGAAATTAGTCCAATTAGAAAGCCCGTGATATATAGTATCGACAAATCAAACAGACCGATATATCTTAGCAGTAAGATCAATCAGAAAGTAGTTCATAACTTAAAACAATAATCAAAAATCGTTGTACATCTTAACCATTCTTTTTACCTCTTTCAGACGTTGGTTTCTTAGTTCTGAAGACGAGAGTTGCGCCTTGACTTCTGAGGAAGCAAGGAAACAATCCAAAATTAACAATAAAAATGGAATTCTTCATTAATTTTGTTCTTTCCATTTCCACTATTAGTTCCTGAAATAAATTTAAAGACTTAGTTCCCGAAAATCATATATATTGTATTTGGGTGCTTTCCATTTGCCAGGAAAAAACAGGAAAATCCGGTTGAAAAACAAATGGTATGTATCCTTCCGATCGCAAATTTAAGGAAAACTAGGTCTTCCGATTGAGGTAATCCACTTTTCCCGCTCTTTTTGGTTCACCGGTAGACGCGCGTACCATTTTTTGGAAGCAAACGTTTCCCGCTCTTTTCGGTTCTTTTGGTAGACGCGTGTACCATTTTTCGAGATTCAAAGTTTCCCGCTCTTTTCTTACCAATAGCGAATTAATTTTCAACCGGATGGATTGGTTTAAATAGTAAGGATGTCAATGGTAAGCACCTTTGTTTCCATTAGCTCGTGAATGTGTATTTTACGCATACAAATATCAAAGGGCGCAGCCGGAGTTTTGGACAAGGCGCGTCCCTGTGAGAAATGAAATGTAACATTCCGAATGCTACACACTACCCATAATGTATTGCTTACTCCAGCCAGTAACTGGCTGCTTTCTTAGGCTCGGATCTGGAGGTCCTAGAAAGCCTTAACCTTAAAGTTCATGGCACCTCTCTGAGACACCGACTAAACTGTACCTTCTACTTGCTTAGTTGTACTGGCACTTATCTCTGGACTGGTCTGTAGGCTATCAGCTGCTGTGCTACTAGAAGCCGGCAATTTCCCACCTTCCAGGGCTTGGATTTTCAGCCGAAGAGAATCATTTTCTTTGCGTAGTTTTTCTATTTCTTCGACTTTTTTCTGTCGAGCAAAACTCGTTGGGTTCATCGAGAAATGAAGGACCTTGGTCTTCGTAGGGTCGTAATATCCCTGTGGAAACAAGAAAAAGATTTTTTCTTATATTACATTTTATTGGTCACAGACAAACTTACTCAATTTTCTGGGTTTTTTTCTCCGTTCTTTTTTCCCTCCAAAAAAATTCCCATTTCCAAAGTTCTCGTAAAAATGTGTCATCACTTTCAAATGGCTTTTCTCTTAACCAATCCAAGAGCGAGGAAAAGAAGAACGCTCTTTAGCTTCCAATCACAATGCAGGTATTTGGAAGCCACTTGAGTGTCGCGTTGCCATGATACGCCTTCCACTTTGCGGTCAAAAGCGACGCAAAATATCAACATTTTCCATTGCATTTCTTTTTATTCTTTTCCCTTTTATTCTACCTGTATGTGCATTTGTTCTTTCCGTAGTTCATATATTTCCAGTTGTTCAGCAAGTTTCATATTTTCTTCTTTAAGTCGTTTTATTTCTGCTTTGGCTTCGTTATCTGTGGCGGTTGATACAGTCGACCTGCTGGCACATTTTGATTTCTCCTCCTTTAACTGTCTTTCCAACTGAATAAAATTAACGACAAAATCATTCAACAGTTGTTCGAAATATTGCAATTACATTTGTTTCCTTTTGTTCACTGTTAAGATAAATGTCATCCCATTTCAGACCACGTGTCATTCCCTTGAGAAACGATTCGTTGTTTCAGTTGTATCCATATTCATGTGTCTTCTTATGCACAACCGTTAAACAAAGAACTAATACTCTAGAGAATGACATGTGGTCTGAGATGGGCAAAACATTACGCTCAAGGAAAAGAGGACTATAACACCATAGTACAATTGTTAAACAAAAAAATGAGCTTAAGGGGATGACACATGGTCTGAAATGGAAAAACATTGTGCCCACGGTAAATAGGTCAATTAGTATTGGAAAAGCAGTATTATCGGATTGTGCGAAATGAACGTGCAAAGGCAGTCAAGTCTGCCACTAACCTCTAAGATTATCGTCTTTTGAGAAGCAAGCTGATCCTTTGCTTGACTTATTTCACTCTAAAATGCAATGAAGATGTTATATAATGTAATGTTAGCCCATATCATATCTATCATCATCAATATTATCACCATCACTGTCATTTTTATTTTTCTCATTTACTGCCATCATGATGCTCATTGTTATAAATATTAACAAACTGGTTTGTCATCATCATCATCGCCGTCATCATTATCGTCATCACAATCACCATCGTCATTCTCATTATCATCACCATACTCGTCATTATCACCATCATACAACACCATTGTCATCATCATCATTATCATCATTATTATCATAATCACCATCATTGTCATCACCATCATCAGTCATCATCACCATTATTATCATAATCACCATCATTGTCATCACCATCATCAGTCATCATCACCATTATTATCATAATCGCCATCATTTATCACAATCATCATCACCATTAGTCATCATCGCTGTTACCATCATAATCATCATCAGTATTTATTCATTATTTAATTAATATCAATGTCTTTTTCAAATAGCATGTCTGCATGAGATGGAATACCAAAATAAAATACATATAAAAAGATGCATACTTCAACGGCTTCAACATGTTTGCTATAAGAAGCCAGTCTTTCCTCTGCCTATAAAATAAATAACAATATTTATACATGTACATTATATTTTCATATTTATTTATTTATTTCATTGGCCCACAAGATGATGGTAGACAGATCACTAACAATGAGGGAAGAGAAACGAGGTTCTGTAAAAACAAAAGACCACCGAGCTACGATTTAGATTCTTTTGACTAGAATATTCTAGGTGAACTATTACACCTTATTTCATCACTATGAAACCAAGTCATCCCCAGACAGCTGGGTTCTTTGCTTCTGTCAATCAAACTGTCTAGGTTAGTAATTTTGATTGACAGAAGCAAAAATTCCAGATGTGTTGCACTAGCTTGCACTGAGTTGGTCTCACAATTATAAAAATGGGTGCAAATGAAATTTGTACCCCATTTTCTTCAATGTTACCTCCTGCACACGATCCCGCAGCTGTGAGTCATAGTTTGCAGACAAGTTGTTATCAAACACATTGAGGATACGACGGAAGCCATCTCTTTCCTGGTGGAAAATAAACCATAATTACAAGAAGAACTCAGGAATGGGATTGCATGTGACTAAGATGTCTTGAATGAATTGGATGTGACTGGAATGGATTGGATGGGACTGGAATGGATTGGAAGGCACTGGAATGGATTGGAAGGCACTGGAATGGATCGGAAGGGATTGGAATGGATCGGAAGGGATTGCAATGGCTTGGAAGGGATTGCAATGGCTTGGAAAGGACTGAAATGGATTGGAGGGCACTGGAATGGATTGGAAGGCACTGGAATGGATTGGAAGGCACTGGAATGGATTGGAAGGCACTGGAATGGATTGGAAGGCACTGGAATGGATTGGAAGGCACTGGAATGGATTGGAAGGCACTGGAATGGATTGGAAGGCACTGGAATGGATTGGAAGGCACTGGAATGGATTGGAAGGCACTGGAATGGATTGGAAGGCACTGGAATGGATTGGAAGGCACTGGAATGGATTGGAAGGCACTGGATGGATTGGAAGGCACTGGAATGGATTGGAAGGCACTGGAATGGATTGGAAGGCACTGGAATGGATTGGAAGGCACTGGAATGGATTGGAAGGCACTGGAATGAATTGGAAGGCACTGGAATGGATTGGAAGGCACTAGAATGGATTGGAAGGCACTTGAATGGATTGGAAGGCACTAGAATGGATTGGAAGGCACTTGAATGGATTGGAAGGCACTGGAATGGATTGGAAGGCACTGGAATGGATTGGAAGGCACTAGAATGGATTGGAAGGCACTAGAATGGATTGGAAGGCACTGGAATGGATTGGAAGGCACTGGAATGGATTGGAAGGCACTGGAATGGATTGGAAGGGATTGGAATGGATTGGAAGGCACTGGAATGGATTGGAAGGCACTGGAATGGATTGGAAGGGATTGGAATGGATTGGAAGGCACTAGAATGGATTGGGCGTTGGATTGAATCATTGGCATTATTCTAAAGAAATGAATGAAAAACTGATTTGACTGGAGTTAGGAATGGTTTAAATCAAGTTAAATCAATGGCTTACTCACAGCAGTAATAAGAACCAAGCGCCTTTGCAATCTTTGGTAAAGTTCTTTGTGCTTAGATTCACTTGCCTAATAAAAAGTGATGATTGTTAACAAGGTTAGCATCTTGACTGCAACCAAAGTTTACATGTATGCATTTGTCAAACAGGCAGATTAGATGGACCAACAGGACAGACACATACACAGAGACCAAGAGAGAACAAACAGACAAGAAAAGCACAGACAAATAAAAATGACTAAATCAACTTTGTTTATAGAGGATGGCACTTTAAATCAACTGATAAACTCGTAGGCTCTATTTAATATAAGTAGTTGATTAGAGAAGGGATCACCATTAACGTGATATCTGAGCCACTTGGAAGTCTAACCATTTGCAGATGTAATTATAAAGGTAGCACCTTCTTCTCAGTTATTTAAAAGACCCTGAGTGTTGGTCCGATCTAGGCTTGAACCACGACCTCAGGCATAACAGACCGACACTCTTACCAAATGAACTAACCAGGTGGCAGTCCAAAATAGACTTAATAAGATAATACGAAACCATTCCTTTTGCAGAGCAAGCGGGTTCAAATATATGTGACACGTGACCGATTCCAACTATTTTCTTTGAAGAGTTTTTCCCTGTCTACAAACCTGTAATATATTCAGTTCCTTTAGTGCAGCAGACAACTCAGTTTCTGCCTTTTGACGAGCAGCTTCATGAATCTGTGAACTACAAATAGAGAACAAGAAAAATAAATGGATATATAGAAGGATAACAGGGTGGATGAGTGGAAGGATGGGTGAATAGGGGTGTGGATGTGTGGGTGGATGGATGGGATAGATAACTGGGTGAATGAGTGGAAGGATGGATAAATAGGGGTGTGGATGTGTGGATGTGTGGATGGGTGGATGGATAGAAGGGTAGCTGGGTGGATGAGTGGAAGGAATGATGAATACTGGTGTGGATGTGTGGGTGGGTGGATAGATGGGATGGATAGATGGCTGTTTGGTTTGGCTCAGATGAATAAAATTGAATAGATTGAATGATGGAAGGGTGCATGGATGTATAGGAAAACAAATGAATGAATGGGATAGATTGTATGAGCGAATGAATGAATGAATGTGTTATGAATGTGTTATGAATGTGTTATTGATAAATGACTGGATGAGATGGGCAAGATGGATGAATGCCAGGATGGATGAATAGGTAGATGGGTGAATGAAGGAGTGAGAGAAATGGATGGGATGGGTTTGATGGGTGAATGAATGGGATGAATGGATGAATGAAAGAATGCCAGGATGGATGAATGAATGGGCGAATGAATACAGGGTAAGTGGACAGATGACTGGATGGGATTAGTTTGATGGATTGGTGCCAGGCTGAATGGAGGGATGGCAATGAATGTTCATCACCATAATTTTGGAACTTAACAAAGAGTAAGTAAATATTTTAAATAAAGAAACAAAACAACTTTTACCTTGATTTCAGATCACTCTGCTGCTCTAACAACACCACTTGACTTTTTTGTAGTTTTGCTATCTCATGGGTCAACTGAACAGGTGATGCTGTCTTGGTGTTACCTGACGCATCTTCTACCTCCCAATGCTTTATTCTCTTCTTTAGATCCTTTACATAACATGTGTATTACATAGGTACATTAGAAATATTAGGTTTAGTCCCAGTGCAGCTCAATGTCCCCAAATTATGTGTGAGAGGTTCTTTTCTTTGATAATCATGGTCCCGACCTCATTCTAGAAGGACTCCACCTTGGTATGCATGGTCCCACCTCAGCATAGAAGGTCTCCACCTTGGTATGGAAGGTCCCCACCTCAGTATAGAAGGTTTCCACCTTGGTATGCATGGTCCCCACCTTGGTATAGATGGTCCCCACCTCAGCATAGAAGGTCCCCACCTTCGTATAGATGGTCCCCACCTTGGTATGCATGGTCCCCACCTCAGCATAGAAGGTCCCCACCTTCGTATAGATGGTCCCCATCTCAGCATAGAAGGTCCCCACCTTCGTATAGATGGTCCCCACCTCAGCATAGAAGGTCTCCACCTTGGTATGGATGGTCCCCACCTCAGTATAGAAGGTTTCCACCTTGGTATGCATGGTTCCCACCTCAGTATAGAAGGTCTTTACTTTTGATATTTATGGTCCCCAACCCTTTCAGTAAATGGTTTACTGGGTAAACAAGTCTGGTAAACAAAGAGAACATGTGACATACTTCATTTTCAAATTCCAAGATAGACAGATCTTTAATTCTCTCCTCAGCTCTCTTCAGCTTGGCAGCCATGCTGTCTCTCTGTTCTTTCAACAACAGGTTACTTTCATTTGTTTCTCTGTAATATCTGTTGTCTTCTTCAAGCTTTAAGTTCTGCTTTTCTAGTTCACGGTATCTACTTAGCTGACTCTGCATTGTCATGGCAATGCTTGCGGCATCTTCTTGCCTGGACAGTTGCTGTTCTAATTCCTATTCATAAAAACATTCTTTGATTTTTGATTTTCAGTGATTTTAAACTTATTGTTTTCTTTTCTATTTCATTATGTGTCTAATAATCTTCAATGATATTGTTCAGGATTTCTTTAATTTTACCTCCATTTCCTATTTATGAAAGTATTTCTCATATTCTCAGTGAATAAAGTGTTCTAGTGTTTCAGTGGTGTTTAACACTGGCTATATCAATTATGAATTATCCTTTTTGTATCTACACATACCATGTAAATAGAAAAATGTATCATCTACCTAATCGCTATTACAATTTAAATCTATGTACTAAGTAGCTACCTATCTAGTCTAACTTTTAAGTTATCATAGGCAGCTTGTACTTTTATGTATGTCATATTTCTCACAAATGTAAATATTTAAATATTGTTTTTTATTATATGACCGTGAATCTTAGAGCCTGGACACTAGCAAATCGAGCAATCTGATTGGATGGATAGATCCCATCGCGGACTGGTCTAGATTCTCCGGTATTAACCGGTCCGATCGCATATTGATCTTACGGCGAAAACATTTTGTCCTTTTTAAATGAAAAGTGGTCATATAATAAAACTCTTATCAACCGAGCTTGGTCAGTCTGTAAGGGATAATCTTGACCTCGGTCGGGTACAGACCTCGGTCAAGATTATCCCGTACAGACCTCCCGCTCGGTTAATAAGATCTAAATATTAATAAGTACTGAATAAAATATTGATCGATTGATTGATTAATATTAATGCGTATCCATAAAAGAAATAACAAGCTTGCCTGCTGTGCGGTGTGCAGTATCATAAAGCACACAGTGACGTGATTAGCAGAACACTCAAGAAGTGTTGTGAGAGAAACACTACACTATCATTGTGCCTCTCCTAACTCTTTTCTTTCTGCCAACCCATAAGCTTTATAACCACAAACAGTAGATGAATGTATTTTCTATTTCTTCAGTGAATAAAACTTGAATTTGATGCTTCACATTTAGCCTAGGGGCATTTCCCATTTCAGACCCTGTGTCATTCCCTTGGGTATATAAAATAAATTGAAGGCTAGTATCCTCGACATTTTGACGCCCTCATCAAGAAACAAACACCTTATTAGTATATAGATACTTTTTTTTTTCCTGGTCTGGTATCCTAAAAAATCGTGCATATTGATTGGCCATTTGAGCAGGCGGTTTTTTGTCAGTATCTGCCTGCAGTCGCGGTCTGGATAGGGAAAAACTGTGCCCTCGGTCTTGGTATATTCAAGACCTCGGGCACAGTTACTCCCTGTCTGGCCCACCTGGCCAGTAATTAGCATATATTTGTTTGAGTTGAATCCATTTCTACGTGTCTTTTCATGTGCAACTGTTAAACAAAGAACTAATACTCTAGGGAATGACATGTGGTCTGGAGTGGGCAAAACATTACGCTTAAGGTAAAGAGGTCTATAACACCACATTCCTTACCTTAACCCTGAGAGTGGCATTTCTTGCTGTGTTCCTCAACTCTTCTATTTCAACTACTTGTTTTGAAGCTTCACTATAACGTCTAAAAATGTAAACAGTCATGATAGTGAATCTCAAGATATATACAGTCTACTACTGCTAATACAGGGTCTACCCTTTTTTGTGTCCCTAATAGCCTGAGTTCATTTGCAAGAGGTAAAGGAAAGGCCATCCTATAAAATGGGAAAATCTCATGCAAGAACTAGAAAGATATTTTTATGGAGCTACATTTTTTGGGAATCAAGGGTGGCATAGTCCTTGTGAAATCGTCTCTCATGTTTGATTCCTGGACTTGGCATCAAATGTGAGTAGAATTTGTTAAGTCTCTCCCTTGATTGGAGGGTTTTTCTCTAGTTTCTCTCTCCTTAACCCTTTCACTACTAGAGCAGCCAAAAACCGCCAACCAGAAAGGCTACATTTTTCCTAGAGTGCATAAAGCAGCCAGTGGAAAGACATTTTTGCTTTTCAAATACCCATCCCCTAAGACATTTATGTGTTGAAACATGTGGGATATTGTTTTTTGGACCATTAACCAATCGGATTTCATGAATTGCTTTGATGTGTTATAAGGCCCCAATATCTACTGAGCATGTGTTTTTCATTTTGATATTGAGAAATAAAAAACACCCTAATTATGTTCCAGGAAGAGCCTGTGTTGGAACCTTTTAGACTCTAGTAGTGAAAGGGTTACACCCTGATCTACTAATTTGCAATTCAATCTGTGAATTCCCCTCTTCTGACTTGACCCAGAGGTTGTTTCAAGGCTCAATAACTTTTTTTTTTCAATCCATAAGAAAAATAAATAAAATGTTAAACCCAGGAAAATACCTCTTGAAGGTTTCCAGCTTGGCTTCTGATTCATCAAGTTTGTTTTGAATTATAATATTTTCAGCCTCTTGTCTGCAAATTGAACAAATATCCAAAGTTGACATACAAGCAATTAAAACAACATTGCATTATAAAATAACTGCTCTAAAACTTGTGTTCTGATCAGTTGGGAGCACATGCTTTATGAGAGCACACAGCACGCTCACATACTTTCAGTTTCAACATTCTCGTAATTTGTATTTTTTAAAAGAAAAAAAAACTTGCTTGCTGTGCTGTGTGCAGTCATAAAGCACTTGGGAAAAGGCAGATCACTCCAGAAGTGTCAAGAAGCACTCCGCTACGTGTCGTCCTTCTCCTAACACTTCTTTTGTGTTCTGCCAACCCCGGCGTGCTTTATAACTGCACACATAACGCACACACATTTTCCATTTCTTCATGTGACATTGGTTGCAGCAGTGTTCATGGAAAGAGAAAATGTACAACAAACTTTTCATAAGAGTTCCTGAAACACCCTGAGCAACACAAAATTTCTGGACCAGCACTCTTTTCATTTCTGTAAAGTACTTTTCATTGGAGAATCAAGAGTGGTGAAGCAGTAGGGCACTCTCCTCTCACCTCTGAAGTCTCAGGCTGGATTCCCAGACTCTGCACTCAAACTACTAAATTGCAAATATTCAACCTTACTACTTCATGTAAGACTACATGAAATGGCACTATTCTATTATAAAGTTTAAGGTTAGGTTTTTTTTGAGTTTGGGTTATGGTTAGGGTTTGGGTTAGGTTTTTCAGGACATTATAATCAATAATCAATAATTGAATAGTGTCATTATGTGTAGTCTTACATGAAGTACATGTACTAACCCAAGTCAATCTGTGAGATAGCTGTGTTCAGACTTTGTTCAGATATTGTTGATGGCCTATGCCCCACAAGGGATGTACAGACTTAGGAGGAGGACAAGGAGGACGAGGACAGGAGGACGAGGAAGAGAAGGAGAGGTCATTTCAGGGTATTAATAAATTTTGCAGGTTTATACATAATATTAATTGATACTAAAAATCCTTTTCTAAATATTCTTGACTGACATTAACACCTGGTTTCAGTTTGAGGTTGGACAGGATGTTTTTATGTATTCGTTACATAATTTATTTTGACTAAATTCAACCAGGAACCATTTGCCACCAGCATAAATTTGTCTTACCTTGTGAGTGCATTGCGCAGGTCTAGTTGTTTTCGGCCATTATCTTCTTTAACCTGAAAAAAGTATTTACTGTCTATTGTAAAATGACTGATTTCTGATTGGTTGGCTGTCTATTGTAAAATGACTGATTTCTGATTGGTTGTGAGTGAGCTATTTGAGACCACATACTATGCAATGCATCACACTTTGTATTCCTTCTTCTTATCCAAAATAATGGCTACCATAATCCTGGTTATATGCCCTGGGCTTATAATCATTTGTAAGGGTTTTTTGGGCTTATTACTGGGAGGGCTTATATGGCTTATATTCAGGGGATCTTATAACCAAGAGGAAATGACTAACTAGGATAAAGAGTAAACTTTTTTTTCTTTCTGTTACATGTATCTTTCCAGTCAATCTTTTATGTGCATCAACAAAATAGAGATTACTACATGTTGAGAGCTTGATATCATTTTTATTCATGAGTTTCCATATGATATTGTGAACAAGCAAGTCTGCGAGCGAGTAAGTAATATCTTATGGAAAACGAGCAAATAAAAACGATATCAAGCTCTTAACGTGTCATAATTTCACACTGATATCGACCCTAAAAGTGTAATGAATAAGATAACTCAAACACCAAAGGTGGGCTTATAACCAGGAGGGGAAGGGGGGCTCATAACTGGAAGTATAATTGCATTAGCGGATATGGACTTATAACAGGGAGGACTCATGACCTAGGGGAGGGGGGAGTTAATTATAACATAGCCACAATATATTGTGCGCTCTGATTGGTTCATTAGCACATCCAAAATGGATGGTGCACACTGACATGATTGAGTAGCACACAAATTTTAATGAAGATTAAAAACAAAGAACAAAATTTGAATTTTTTTTCATCAGCAAATTTTTGTCACGGTTCAATCTCGTACCCAGAGCCCTTATTTCTACTGCGCATGCTCGACGAAATAATTGGGCTCTGGAAAACTCCAAACCGGAAGACCCAGATTCTGGGTTTCTCGTACATGCACATTATGACAGACTAGGTAAATTCAAAATGGTGGACGATGTTCAACGAGCATGTGGATTTGCGCTTGGAAAATTAGGTTTTGAAGATGGTTTTCAGTTAAATTAACTACGAAAATATCTATTGGATGGACATCAATACAATTTCCATTACAAAACCGGCAAAACTTTGAAAAATCCGGCCCTACAGGCTTTTTTGGTGTACTCAATTCGAGACGCCATCCTTGTTTATTTTCCCTAGTACTGTAATTTTTACTTCCGGTATCTTTCTTTGTTCTCGCGAACCAATCACAGCACAGGAAATATTGGAGTTTTCCAGAGCCCAATTATTTCGTCGAGTATGCGCAGTAAGAAATAAGGGCTCTGGGTACGAGATTGGTCATGGTTTTGCTATGCTATTAAAGCTGTGGTCAATACTTAGTTATGCGTACAATGTAAATCTAGTTCTGGATGCACTTGGGAGGTTGCTTAAGCACTCAAGAAGCTAGAGTTGCACTGAGCTAGGCCTTATGTGACTCTTACACCTCTTTCTTCCTTAGCAACCTCCAGAGTGCATCCAGAACTGGATAGACGCATGCCGATCCCTGTGCCAAGTGCCATATAACTGCACACTGCACATCCATTCATGTCATGCGATTTAACTCTGTGGTTGGTCCATGCTGGGGCACAGACAAAGTTCAATAACATAGTGTCCAGGCTAGTGTCCAGGCTCTAAGATTCACGGTCATATAATAAAGACTATGTATAGACCTACAAAACTTTAATTAATTTGAACAATTTTGTTATCAAACTTTTCCCCAAATACATGGTATGCATTGAATATGCACTCTAATGAGATATTACACCTTATAATACAAGAATATTAAGTTTACAAACCTCCTCTATTTCTGAACTTAGCTTTAGTTTTTCCCTCTGCAAATTCTGAATCTTCTTATCAGCTTTGTTCTTGTAAAACTCATACTCTTTTTTGATGTCACTGAGCTGTTCCTTAGCCTGCTTCTCTTGATCCAAAGCATACTGCACGCTCTTCATCAAATCCTCCATCTTCTCAGACTTCTTATTCAGTTCTTGTCGCTGGATCTCACACTCCATGTCTTGCTCTACCCGAGCTCTCTTTCTCGAAGATTCCATTGAATACAACTGGCTCTCAAGATGAGCTACCTTACTATGACTTTTAATAATCTCCACATCTTTCTCACGGTCTTTCTCAGTCACTACACTACTGCTTTGTGATCGGGCTAGACTTCTGGAGGGTTTCTGGTAAGTTATTGTCTTTGTTGCTCTTCTTGTAGGTCGTATCTGTTCTGTATCATCATCAAATGTCAAACGCAACTTTGGATCCGCAATTCCACTCACTTCAGAATCAGTTAAAAACTGATCAAACTCTCCCATTATCCTAACAACTGCCGTACTATCATCTGGAGTCCTTAAGAAATTCATATCCACGTCCTTAAAGTCGAAAAATAGGTTTTAAAATGTAGAATTTTGGGCGGCAAGAATCAAATGCTTTTAGCAAAACATCCCGCCATTTTGAATTTCTTGACAAACTGCAATGCATGACGGTGAATTTAGGTTTTTAGCCAATCAAAGCGCAGTATTTCACGAGGATTGGTCACTCAGCTGTTCTTATAGTAAACACACTCGAAACACGTGTAAGACCGAGAAAAATACACATTTTACAATATATTTAACAATTTAACCATATTCCTGAAGACTGATTGCTTGATTGTACGCACTAGAGGTTTCCTTAGAATCTAAGGACATTACTGGATAAAAATTTCATGATATTATGTCGTCCAAGTTGGTGAAAAAGGGACTTGATTTTGTGTCGTCAACAAACGAGTCTATACAAGAGAAGCGTAAAAATTCACAGAAAAAGAAAAGAAAATCAAGAAAGAGAGTAATGGATGCTTCATATCAGGGTTTATCTACTATTAAGAAAGGTATAAAAATCAAAAATACTTCTAAATTCCTATAGGAATTTGATCGTGGAATAAGCCAATATAAAGGGCCATATTTTGTGATAACCGATAAAAAAAATTGCTTCCCACTTAAAACTAGGACGATTTTTAATTTATATAAATTGGGATAAATTAGTTCAACAAACATACGCTATATTATATTGATACTGCTTCTATATTAATCTTTTTTGTATTGGAATTTATTCAAAAACCTATTTAGTTTGTTGATGAAATTTTATGCTTTTGTTGTTGTTTTTTTTCCGAAGGCAAGGTACAGAAAAAAGACGACTTTACACAGCAAAATCTAAAATACTTCAAGCATTCAGCTTGGAGTATCAAAAAAGACACTTATGAAAAGGTAAGCAATGCAATATGATAAAAAATACTTTTAGCAGGCGACACAGGTAGCCCAAACAAAGTTCCTGTCTTGGAATCGAGAAAAAAATTTCTTCGGATTTTTAGTTTTTGAAAGGATATGAATAGTTTTGATGTATAGCAAAAACATGCCCAATTTCTAAAATTAGACTTATGCTTCTAAATTCTGAATTTTGGGGGATTTTTTAATTTTGGAAATCAGAAACTGTGCATGAATGGACTGGACTGGACTTCGGTAAACTGGATCGCGGATCGTGAAAACCTTTTCACTCCAAATTTGCATCTTTTATCATATGATTTGTATTTTGATATTCATAACTGGTAATTTTATGCGGAAATTTTGCAAAAAATCGAGAAGTAATGTTTTGGAAATTCCACTTCTTTCTATGGAGCTGGTATGGATAATACCTTGAGCTACATTGTATACCCTCCTCAGACCGTATGGGACTATGGGACTATGTTCACTAGTTCGTGGCTTTACTTAAGTTTTTATTTGTTTCCCATTGAAAAGATTGTACAACATCAAGAGAAAAAAATAAAGAAGGAAGAAAATCCAACCACAGAAGAAATTGAGGATGAGTAATTGCTTTGAAGAAGTAAAAGTCAAAGCTGCGACTGAGATGATGGAGTAAGAACTCCTAATATTTTATCATGACAAGCTAGCTGCTTTCACTAATTGACAAGCTAAAAGAGCATGTTGCCTTTGAGAATTTTAAATTAGAGCTCTCAGAATTATTGTGAATGAATGTGAATATTGGCATTTGAAGCTGTGATGTTTAGGTGGTGCAAAAGAAACCCCTCCACCCTCTCATATACAATCATGTCTCTTATATTTAGGTTTGTAACATAGGCATCATTTGATGCTATTATTAAGGCACTTTTCATTAAGTTGGAACTAATTGGCCCGAGCAGCCAGTTCTGAAATGGTACACGACAGTTCTTAGAATCTGAACCGATGCAGCCAAAAGAACTGAAACATACCATTTAAGAACTGGCCACTCAGTCAGTTTGACTTAATAGTAAGCACTCTTAGCTTGATTTTTTTGGGGGGAAAACCTGATTGGTTCAAAATCATCTCAGACAAGGTGGCATAGGCCTTTCAGTCTAACTAAGAAATATGAGTAATTTAAAAATAGCATCAAAGAGTGTGCCTGAGGCACAGAGATTCCTTTTCTTACTTCATTTTCTCTCAGGGATACTCAAGAGTTTGTTATAGAACAAAATAAAATTATATGGATATGATAAGAGAGTGGTATTTATTTGCATGAAGTTTTCTTTCAGAAAATTAAGTATCAATACGATATTAAAGGAACACTGTCAAGATTATTTAAATAGTGCAATAGTCCATTTCACAGTTGCCTGTGCCAACTTCAAAGATAGCTGTGCCTTTGCATCAAAGCGAGACAAACAGTGAGCTTGCAATGATATAGACACATGAATAATTGCCCAAGGTGTTAAAAAAGTTCTCTATCATTGCAAGCTCACCATTCATCTTGCTACCTTTGAAGATGGCACAGGCAACTGTGAAAGGGACTATTTTGATCCTTGCATAAATTCTCATTCTCAGAGTCTGCACTATTGCCAGCAAGCAAAACTCCTCTTGCTGGCAATAGCACAGGCTCTGGGAAAGAGAATGCCTTGCATACTGTATGTAGCCCAAAGTGATCTTGTTTTGATAAAGTTCAAAGTCGATTGCCAAGAAGTCATCATATTTTTGCCTCCATGGTGAATCAGAATGCCATGTAGTTGTACTATACCACCTTTTTTGTGTGATCTGCATTGAATGGAATTCATACAGTTTCTAGAAATGATGGACCTCAGAACCTACAAGGCCCTCATATCCACTCAATCCTTCTTTTCCTGTCTTTCCTTTCAATAGTGTATCCAGGAGACAGTCTTAAACATAATCCGGCTGTCCCCCAGTCAATTCTCTAGTCTGTGGTGACAGTTGTGACACAGGCATCACACGAAGGAACGAAGGACGTAAAACATTATTTTCTTGGTGATTCTGAACGTCTCTCATCGATAGAATCTGCTGTGAAGTGTTGTCAGTACTTGCGCTTGATTCAAGGTGTTTTCTCGCTTCCGCTGAGACGTCTGTAGAGGACCAAGAATCCCTGGACGAGTAATGATAAGTTGATGGTTCTGTTTTGTACTTTCGCCGTCGGCTTTTTGATTTTCTTTGGTAACAAGACGTGGTATTTTCGTCGGTTTGTTTACTGGCTTCAGAAACCTGCTAAAAATAACGAATTAATATTTTTAAAAGATCTTGTTTAACTGTGAAAAACCGACGTTACATGTACTGGAGGTGTTCCTAGTCTCAGCATTCTACACAAATCAGTTGCAATCAATCTCTCATGGACTATAGCTCATGTTTCAGCATGGGCTATAGTCCATGGTGTTTGCTCAAAAATGGCCTATTTTGCATTCTTCAAAAATATACACGGTATCCCAACTAACTTATCACCCCGAGAAATAGCTTTTGTTTCAGTTGGATATCTTCAACTTACCGTGCTCAGTTTCAGGTGTTTTCGCAATTCTTTTTCTAACGATGTGTGATGTAAACTACTTGCCAGCTGTGGGTGTGGGATAAAAAAAGAGGGATGATTGGCAGAACGAAATCATGGCTGTATAATGTAATGCGCAAAAACGTTTTTACTCGAATCGTTTTACAGTGCGACGCATGCTACAGTGGACAGCCAATACTTTTACCAGACCCAGCCCCAGTTTACATAACCTCCTCCATAGTTCCCTCCCCCCCCCCCCCCCCCCCCAATTCCCAATTCCCTAGAGTGTCGCTACATGGGCTAATGTTTAGAAGTTTGTAAAAAATCGAACTTAGTACCCATGATATTCAATTACCGTGTTCATTTGAGTGCCTAGGGTAGCATGGCTCTCTCTGTAATGATATCGCACATGCAGTTTAGATTTTTTGCGCGCTGACCTGCCACCAAAGGAAACCCATTTTAGAGACTTTGCACCATCACGTGATGGCAGCCATGACATGAGGCAAGAATAATTGTATCTGGTCTAAACTGATTTACATGAGAAAAAAATCAGTTTCCCAGGGGAAAAGACTGTTGTTATGCTTCCTGTCATGGCTACCATCACGAGATAATGTAAAGCCTCTTCATCTACCTCCAAAGGTGTCTTATTAAAACGATTCACTAAAGTTGCATCTGAAAAAAAAACAAATATGAAAAAACAGATGGAAAATCATACCAAACTGCACGACCTTTCTCCAACGGTTTACAAAGAAGAATACATAGAGCGTTCAGCACTCGTACAAAGAAGCCATATTGATGTAACAAATGATAGAAACTGTTGCCACAGTTTTCGCATAAAAATAGAGTTTAATCTCGGAGTAAAGAAAATGTACTGTTTTGGAAACCAATATGGCTGCCTTGTCACGTGAGGGAAAACCCTCTATAGAAAATTACCGCGCACTGTGTATGCACTTTGTTTTACGTGGAACAGCTGGTCAAAACCCAAACGTGGGTTCCCTGTGGGTTTGAGGCGATAATTTGTGTGCGGCTGAAAGTCGCTTTACGTGGTTTTATACCTGCTCCTTCTCTTAACAACATGCTGACAGCATCAGTTCTCCCGTTCATGACAGCCACATGAAGCGCTGTTTGTCCATCAAAGTCACAAATATTCACGTGACCAGACCATCTGAGCATGCGCTTTAGACATTTGGTATCTCCATCCCGCGCCTTTTCTGTGACGAGTGACGCTAGTTTGCATTCGTTGACAGCGGCTCCGTGGGACTTGAGAAACTCGACCACATCGTGGTGCTTGTTGATTATTGCTTCTAACAGACATAAGATATAAGTACACTGAATTGCGGGTCAGAGAAAATCTATGAAGTCATGACTGTGTGTGACTGCATGACTAGATGACTGACAGTTAGAAAGAGCGACATAACGTACCTAAAAGAGGTGTAAACTGGTCTTTGTCGTGGGCATTAATATTAATACCAGGCTGCAAAACAAGGAATTTTACCACGTCAAGGTGCCCTTCAGCTGAAGTAACATGTCTGGAGAAAAATGTTATAAGCAAAATGTCTTTTTTAGAAAATATATATTCTATCTTAAATAATATTTTCAAACAGGCCGATTTAATTTGCAAAAATTCAAGGCACGGGTGTCAAAGTTAAGACACTCGACCCAAGCATTCTGATTGGTTGAGCACGTATCCCTCTCTCTGTGATTGGATGCCGTAATTTCCGTACCGTGACCGTGCCTTGCTATTGCACTAGTAGGAATACTTACAAAGGAGTTCTATGATTGACGTCCCTGTAGCAAATAGAAGCACCATTATGTACCATGTGACGTAACATTTGAAGATTCCCAGTACTCGCCACCTCAGAGATTTCTTGAATGCTGTAATGGCGCGAAACACGTCTAGCTCCCAGGCTCTCCAGTAATTGACTGACCGCGCGATGCTCGTGCATGTCGGCGTACTGGAGAGATACAGAGGTTTTTAAAGTAAAGAGGTTTCTTAAAGTGAGGATACAAGTAGAGGGGGAGGGGGGAACCTGAAGAACATATTATTCCTTTTTAAAACATGGACTACGAGCGGTCCCTGTGGTCATTGTTTGGGATTCTCTGTGGTTAATTTGGTGTAGCTACTAATCCTCGCTCGCACTCTATCAAAAAGGGAGTGCCGAGGCAGTCTTGACAACAACAATGCCAACAACTTTGGGTAAAGCAAAGGCAACGTTCTATACAACGTCCCTCAGACAAAGGAGCTAAAAGGGGGCTTATAGTGCTTCGAACCACCCCTAACTCCGCCCTGTACGGGTTTAAGTATTCACTTACATTTAGCGGCGCATTCCCACTGGAATCAATAGTATTCATTTCAGCACGTTGGTCAATCAAATACTGCACCACTGCACGGCTACCGAGCTTCGACGCCACGTGGATTGCGCAATGACCATCAGAATTGGGAGCATTTACATCTACCCCCAGTGAAACAAGACGGCTTATTTCTTCGATGTCATTTTTAACTAAAAAGCAACAAAGTAGTGTACTTGCAATTCAATATGCAACACTGCCCCTATATGAACACCGCTATAAGGAACACTGACCTTATGAACACCCCTATATGCAGCACTGCCCCTATATGAATACCCCTATATGCAACACTGCCCCTATTTGAACACCCCTATATGCAGCACTGCCCCTATGTGAACACCCCTATATGCAACACTGCCCCTATTTGAACACCCGTATATGCAACACTGCCCCTATTTGAACACCCGTATATGCAACACTGCCCCTATTTGAACACTCGTATATGAAATGATCATGAGTGGTTAACCTACCTACAGCGGTGCACAGTAGGCCCCCTGCTCCATCTTCTGCCCAACTGGCTCCATGTCGAATGAGACACTGCACAACACGATCATGGCCATACTTGATGGCCTCTGAAAGAATTAGACAAACTAAACTAAACAATGTGTTTTTATTCAAATGTTAACAAATATAAGCGTCTTATTAGAACTTCTGGGTTTCAATCAGCTGATAAAAGCTTCTAAATGGTTGTGTCAAACACTGACCACCATGTGCTGTCAGCCAGAAAGAATTCTATTGAAAACTTGCGATTCGGCTGATGAACATTCCGCACGAGACAGGAAACAGTGGCTGATCCGGGGGGTGGTTCCGTGGGTTCCATTGAACCCTCCTTATCCGAGATCTTGTGAAGCCAATCATGTTCTTTACGCTCAGTAGAATGACAATGGAAGCCCCCTTTTGGGAAGCCAATCTTACCAGATTTTTCTGCGTGGCGACCATTTTGAATCGCCCCTTTTTAAAATCCTGGATCCCCCACTGGGAAATGACGTCGAATGAAATCAAGGAATAATAAGGTGTCTCGCTCGATAGATCTCCTTATCTTGGGCTTTATGTTTTTCCATTTTAGACCACGTGTCACTCCCTGTCACTCCCTCATTTAACGACTGCGCATGAGAAGACTCAGAAATAGATACAACTCAAACAAAGAATCTTCTTCTCAAGGGAATGACACGTGGTCTGAAATGGGAAAACATTACGCACAAAGAGGTCTATTTAGAATTTGATGAAATTTCTTACCCGTTAGTGCTGTAGCTCCCCATCTATCCTTGGCGTGAATATCTATTCCAGGCTGGCGTAGAATCAACTTGACGCACTGGATGTGTCCATGTGAAGAGGCCAGTAAACTACAACACAACAAACAATGGTAAAACTTTGTAACTCATCATGGAGCGTTCATAATTAATGGGGTGAGGGGTAGTTATGGGGATTTTGAGAGGCCAAGCCATTTTTCTGGTAACAATTACAGAGGTTACTGAAAGTCTTTACTTTGGGAATTTGACACTTCAGAAACCAGGTGATCTCGTTTTGACAGCCCATCAAAACCGGCCAATCACCGCGCAGGAAGAAATTCGATCAGGCGTTCCATCGAAAAAAAAACATGCGACCGAAGTAAGAAAAAATTACTCTGAATCTTTGCTTCCCTAGCTACGTTATGGACTCGCAATGCATTTAAAATTTTACCTATTCTTATAACGACTACCTATGAGTCAAATGGTGCATTGTTTTTCAATAGACCTTTTCCCGAATTCGCTTGGATGACCATGTTTGAAGTCGAGACTGAACTTGATTCTTTTATTCATCAAGTTCAACCTCGACTTAAAACCATTGTTTATAGTGATCACTCAAGCGAATTCGGGATAGGTCTATTCTTTTATGAATATATCGTGAAATGATAGCTCTCTGTTTGCCGATAAATACTGAAACTAGGACCGCCTGATCAACTACAACGATCCTTTGCGCGCGTTCCGCAAAATCCCCTGAAACTCATGAGGGGGTTGAAATGTGTAACAGCCATACATTTCTTTAGTGCGATGCTCCCTAGATTATTCAACTTTTTTCTTGATGAATTTCTCCTTCGTAAATCACGTTGTCTTGCTTAAAAAATCTCTCAAAACTTAAATTAGACAGATATTCCAAATTTTTCACTGAAAGATTCAGTAATGTCCTCTGAAAGTCATGAAATTCATTGAAAACTTTGATGTCAAATAGAAGCGGCCGGATCCAGACCCCAACCCCCCTCCCCCCTTCAAAAAAATCCTGGATCCGCCCTTGACCAATCAGAGTAGAGTATGACGAACGTATACTATAGCTCTCTGTGTTATAAGAGTAGTAACTGATTAGATGTAAGGGGTGGGGAGGTGTGGCGAGGTGACTTACTAGAAACACAGGAGACCATACACAGGAGATACAACAACAACAACAACAACAACAATCGTGTTTATTCAGTATCTGTGCTATATAATACTCACAAGTGAAAATAAATACAATGTATTAAAACCTAAATAAAGGTACAGGCTATCTACAATAACCACAAGGTCTAGCCGAGATAGATAGCTATAATACCTTCATGTCAATAAGTAAATAACGCCCTAAACCATGAAAGCTGCTTTAGGTGTAAGGGGTGAGGAGATGTGGGGAGGGGACTTACTAGAAACACAGGGGACCATACACAGGAGATACCTTGTTGTCTATAAATAAATAACGCACCAAACTATGTAAACTGCATTTCTGCCCTTAGCGTGTACCCATTATCTCAGTGAGCCTGTGTCTCCTTGCACCTTGGTTCCCGTGTGTGCCAGCGTGCCCCCTCCCTACGTTAGTGAAAGGAATTGCTGACCCGTGCCACTGAAACTTGTGTCGTTCGGACAAGTGTGAACGAAGAGGAATTGCACTATGGAATAATCTAGTGATTGTAACCCGGCTAAAACTCTTGGACCAACCATCAAAACATCTGAACGAGTTTTAATGTAAAAGATGAGCGCAAGTACTGAGTTAGAACTTTTCTTAGCAACGCGGTAACCTAGGAAAGAAATATTTAGCCCAAAGGTTTAGCTGTTGAGTTTGCATATTGAAATTGAAAAGTGCACTTTATTTCAAATGACCTCAGTTATAAAACGAATGAGTTAGGATAATTATTGACATATATTTCAAGCCATTATCATATTCTTAACAAAGCTTGTCGACTACAAATCCCTGTCATTACCGCCGCCACCATCACTACCACAACAACTACTACATTTGCTGGTGCTACTGCTACTGCTACTACTACTACTACCACCACCACAACCACCACCACCGCTACTACTGATACTGCTGCTGCTGCTGCTACTGCTGCTGCTGCTACTGCTGCTACTGCTGCTGCTGCTGCTGCTACTGCTGCTGCTGCTGCTGCTACTGCTGCTGCTACTGCTGCTGCTACTGCTGCTGCTACTGCTACTGCTACTGCTGCTACTGCTGCTGCTGCTACTGCTACTGCTACTGCTGCTGCTACTGCTACTGCTACTGCTGCTGCTACTGCTGCTGCTGCTGCTACTGCTACTGCTGCTACTACTGCTGCTGCTACTGCTACTGCTGCTGCTACTGCTGCTGCTACTGCTACTGCTGCTGCTACTGCTACTGCTACTGCTACTGCTGCTGCTGCTGCTGCTGCTGCTACTGCTGCTGCTGCTGCTGCTACTGCTGCTGCTACTGCTACTGCTGCTACTACTGCTACTGCTGCTACTACTGCTACTGCTGCTACTACTGCTGCTGCTACTGCTACTGCTACTGCTGCTGCTACTGCTACTGCTGCTGCTACTGCTACTGCTACTGCTGCTGCTGCTGCTGCTACTGCTGCTGCTGCTGCTACTGCTGCTGCTACTGCTACTGCTACTGCTGCTACTACTGCTACTGCTGCTACTACTGCTACTGCTGCTACTACTGCTGCTGCTACTGCTACTGCTACTGCTGCTGCTACTGCTACTGCTGCTACTACTGCTGCTGCTGCTACTGCTGCTGCTAATACTAGTAACATTCTACTGTATGATGGCCTATGGGCAATAAATATCAACATCTAAACTATCAAATTAACCATTCAAACATTTTAAAGCTCTTTTCCTATTTACACAACGATTTATAAATGGTAGCGAGCGCAGTGCCATGACGTTCATGTTCATAGTTTTGTCTTATAATTTGATCGCACCATATTTAGACCGAGAAAAGGTATGGTGGATAATCGGACGACGTTCATCATCACCATCATCACCATCATTATCATCAACAGTATCTAATATCATCAGAGTGAACGTTTACAATCAGTGCCTATTCAGAAGTTGGCGCTGTTGAGCCGGCTGTTTGGTTGCCTGGATAACATACCCGAACTGGATTAGATTCTTCTGTTTCGGGATGGATGGTTTGCTCAACATTATCGCCTACGTGTTCATTAACAAGTTCAACATATATCCCCGCATCTTCGAATTCATGTCCGACATCGTTGCTAAGCCGTCTTCCTCGGCAGTCGTAAAGACGTTCTCTCGTACAACATGGATAAAGGCAGCAACATCCATCGTCGAAAATAAACGGAGCCGGGTTTTCTGCAATTATTTCTAATTTCTTTATCAGTACGGCAGTCGTCTTAGGGTCAATGAACATTTCAAACAAATTCACCGACTTGAACCAGAAATGAGGACACTCTCCAGTGAGCAAAGCATCGTGGAACTCGTTCAACAACAAAAAGAAGCAGTCTTCAATATTGTCTTCCACCCAGAAATCTACTGGAGTCTTTTCAAGGGTGTTTAAGAAGACAGTTTTCAGTTTATATGATGAAATTGAAGCAATTGGTTGCAAGTGGTCCTTCAATATGATTTTGAGCGCCAACAAGCATTTCCTGGCTGTGTTGGGCACGAGTTTGGAGAGCTCAACTTCTGCTACAGAAAAAGACAACCTCCAGCTTGTTTGTTCTTTATCGAATGGCGATGGTTTGGCTACTAAATGACAGCCATGGGACGAAATCCTGTTGACATCGTCCTGGCTGGGCCAGCAACGTTGTCTTATCGGCCAGTCGCTGAGCGGCGGCCACTCATAGCATTTGATACAAGGTGTAATATCACAATCGACAATATTTGAAATAGAAACATTAATGGCAGGTCCCGTTGTTCCATACTTTAAGCCATTAAACGACTCACACATTCCATTGCACCATTTAACTCTTGGAAAATTCGTGACTTCTGTGCAGCTGATCGCACGTTTTGCTTGCTCCATGATATCTTTTGAACTGAACACATCCCCACTTGCATTAAAGGTTAACTGAGCATAGCCAAGAAACGGAAGTAGAAATGTAATAAGAATATTTCCCTCCAGACCAAAAAAAGAGGCGTCCATCCCTTCAAAGCATATCATCACGTCTATATCGGTTTTCAGTCCACTTACATAACTAGATATGTTTGCCATTTGGTGACTAAAAATACTACTATTATAAGGAATGCCATATCTTTCTTTCAAGCTTCCTACAAAGATGGACTCTGGTGATAATGCTGGGGTAATATCAGTCGCTTGGAACGCATTTCTAACGTCGTCCAAGAAAAGAAGGATAGCGTTTTCTTGAAGTTGAGATGCCTCTTCTGTTGCTAGTTCATTGTCGATTGTCAAAAGAAGTTCACTCAGAGTCTTTGAGCTTTTACCAGTAAAATTAGACTTTCTGTGGCCGCAGTTTATTGGAAAACGTCGAGACTATGAATAGGAAAAAAAACATTTTTCATCAGGGAGCCCACTCACAATAGGTGAGGCCCCACACACACACAGAAATAATAATGATAATAAATGATAAAAAAACATATAAATAAAAAATATAAAAGTCAGACCCAGTTTTGGCGTCGAACTCCACATGCGCCGAATCCAGCGCAAACGAACAAACCCATTCTCTAGTTCACATCCCCATAATACTTTGCGTCTTTGGGAGGTAACCAGAGGGTAAAAACCCACTAATTTCGCTGAAGGTTGATCAGACAATGTTGACAATATCTTGTTGGTATCCAAAAGTAAAATGAAGAAGTAAAAAACAGAAAAAGATAGAAGCTTAAAGACGTTTAAGGTAAATTTTAAACATTTTTTCGTAAGTCAATACATTTTCTGTAAGACCAAAACTCTTGATGATCTGTACACGCAAAAATAACTTGGAATAAACTGATAATCAGTATTGTACAGATAAAAGCAGGTATAGTAAAAATTCAATTAAGAAATCTCTCAATTTGGGACAGTTTTTTGTTTGGTTACCCCCCAAAGACGCAAGGCATTATGGGGATGTGAAAGTAGAGAATTGTTAAGTTTATCTGCACTAGACCCGGCACATGCAAAGCCCGACGCCCAAACCTGCACTAATGGTATAATAATAAAATGATACTGAAAAATTAAGAATTTAAATATTGCTTATAGTAATCTTAAAACGATTAAAAGATAAAGTTCTAATGTGTTCAGGGAGACTGTTCCAATCATCAATGCAGTGACATATAAAGCGGTTTTGTCCCCAGTTCTTGTTGGAATGTGGTTTGGGTAAATTGTTCTCATTACGAGTGTCATAATTATGGGTGTCAACAAAAGATGAAAAGTTAAAATCCCAGTCCAGAAGACCGTTTATTCCCTTGTAGGAGTAACTAACTAAGAACGGCTGCTGAGGAGACTAAGTCAGTGTATGCGCCTCCCTCTTTTATTCTAAACTAATATAACCTGGCTATTCCAAACACTATTTCATCTATGGTTTTTTTCACTTAATAAAATTACTTGCCCGTTTTGCTAACACTCCTAACTTACCAGGTACCGTTTTAAAAACACGTGGTAGACGACTGGTGCCAAGAACCAAAATGCAAGGAATCCAAGAAATGCCATAATTGCTATCAAGTACCCTTGATAACTGCAAAAACCAGCATTAACCATAGAACGATCCCCACACAGTTTCGACAAAGTAGTTAACACACTTGTCACAATGGCTGAGATAGAGCTAAATATGATGAGTCTTCCAACCATTTGAAAGGTTCGACCTTTCCTCCGGTAACACATTGCGGAAGACACTGAAACAAATGACAAACGAAGGTGTCTGTTAAGCCAGGTCAATAAAATGTACTCTCCCGAACCACTCCTACACGGCCACAATGGCAGAGGGGAGCCCGAAGTGATAGAGGTATGCAGCTGTGACGTAAAGTTGTTGCGTGACGCCTAGCTTATTTATTGAGCAACACGTAGATCATATCGGCATATGTTAGCAGTTAGTCGTGGGAGACTGTTTATATTTGAGACTTCACTCAAATAAGGTGTTCTATAAGTCACAACGTGTACTTCTTACAACACAGCTACTTTAGATTAAAGGTACTCAAGAAGCGCATGAGATTAGTCCAAAGAAGTAAAATGAACGGTATGAGGACATGTAGAGGATAGATAATACTACTGGCCTTCCAAAGTCATTTATAATTCATGAGTTAAACCATGTGATCAGAACGGATTGTATATAAAGTCAAGAAAGGGTATTTCCCATGAACTTTGAAAATTTGTGTCAAAAGTGAAACGTAAATCCTCAGTATATACATGAGAAATTATGCGCATGATGATCAGAAGGGCCTTTCTTTTTTGTACATTTTCGATTATTTTATTTAAAATTTTTGGTTTTATTAGTGTTGGAGGTTTTTAAAGCCATATAAAAAATTCGAACCAAATGTTTTATAAAAAAAACTTTTACAACAGTCAGGCTTTTACATTTGAATAAACACTGCTGCTCGTTTTTATATATAGTACATGACAGTGCTGAACGACTGTTTTCATTGATCTTTGTTGTTCAGTTTCAAATCTGCTGTATATATAGCAAGAATCTCATATGATTGCATAGAAATAGAAATAGTTTTAAGGTGGCTCGATACAATAATTTTGAAGCACGACTCCTCTACTTGTATTGTGAACTGCCCGGCACCAGATATACCTTAGCCAAATATGAGTTTATACTAAGTGTAAGGATAGATGGAAGTTTTAAATCGTGTGTATTTCGTGACCATCGGACACGCCCTGAAGGCACAGTGACGTCATGTGAATATTTTTCAAATCTATTTTTGGCGTAATCTGACCACACCCAGAGAAACGGAGTTCACTATCTGGAACATACTATGGTAGTCTTCAAAGTCAGAAAGTTTCAGACATTTTCATTGTTCAGTTTTAAAATTATTCGAGTTTTAATATTTTTGGATCGTGAATCTATAAAATATCAACGGAGTCCCGTGATATCCACAAAATGCATTAATTTCGGTCTCGGACAAACTATTTTTACGATATTTTCGTTTATCAATGTAGTAACCAGTGATGATGAGAAATCGAGATCAATCGGTTGGCCTGATTGCAATTAAATACAAAATTAGAAAAGTAAGCATTTTTCGCTTTTATTACATATCATATTGTGTTTATTCACGGCGCCATAAAAAACGAAATATACGGAGACTTTTTTTCTGCGCGACATTATGATTAGTTTAGGCATTGTACTTATTGCTCCTGAAATTTCAAGTGAGTGGAATTCTTAGAAGCCCTTCAAATACGAAAAATAGCATTGCACGCAATACATATCTCTATCGCCTTGAATAGACCCAGATTTTCGAGGCAGTTTGCGCAGTTTGCAATACAAGTAGGGGAGTCGTGCTTCAAAATTATTGTATCGAGCCACCTTAAGACAATGTTGATCATTATCGATCACAATAAACTCATATTAGATCATTGCAAAGATATGTTTTTCGATTGTTCTAAAAATGAATTTGAAAATCCCATGAGCAAAAGGCCGAATTATCTTAAAATTGATCCGAAATATCATCGGAAGAGATTCAAGATACATTCCACAATGGGTCTGATTCAATTCACAACCGACAATGCGTTTTTTTGTTGGTTTGTTTTAATATTAAATTCCCCGAAGGGCTGAATATATTCCGTAAATTACACGTTGGCCACAGATGGGGTCAAAAACGATCAGATAAAATGAAAATTTTTCAAACAAATCCCTCATATTCATCAAAAATATTCCATCTAATGAAAATTAAGTTTAAGCACTGGGTTAAAACAAAATGCATAATTGAAAGGGAATAACATTCCCCGTGTAATGGTACAAATTGCATAAATTTTCAATTATTAGAACCAGAGTTATTGAGGAATCGGTTTTTTGACGACGTCATAGGCAATCACGTCATTGAAAAAAGTAAAAAGTGGTTTTACAGCACCAGAAGACGCAAAGTAAACTTCTAAATACCTATTACTGTTATATAAGTGTGCCACTTCAGTAAAATGCTAATTTATTTGGTATAACTCATTTATTAGAGATATTTTAAAATATCTGTGACGTCATTGTCACTTTTAGCGTTATTATAAAACATATTTTGAACTATTGATCCTAAAAAAATCAAAATTCTAAAAACATACGATTTTGGGCATTTACTAGTACTTTCAATATTGAAAGTATGATTGCAAAATATTAACAAACAAAAAAGTAGTTTGAAGAAGTTTATTTTTGCGAATGGTTTTGTATGTATTATTTCCCGCCAATTTTTCGCGGGGAAATTTGAACTAAAAAAATTTCGCTCTACTTCCCGTTATCTAATTTCAAAACGGTTTTCGATTCTAATATTTTAATCAAGAGGAGAACAATATAAAATGACTTTTTAAGATTTTGTAAAAATTCAACGTGACCGCTTTTTGGGTCATTTATGCCAACCGTGTACGGCCTCATTTATCCTCCGATTTGGAGGCTCAATATAGTTTACAACATCGTTTTTTTTATAGTTTTCAGTATCTTGTCGAGATAGGATTCTCGTAAGGTCTTACTTGGGCCCGGACTTGATTAAAACGGCAGAAAATTTGCTGTAGCAACTCGACCCACGAGGAAAAGAAATTATTATGGTTTATATGATGATGTAATCCACGAGTGAAAATGGCATACCATTGGTTACGAAGTTTATCGGAAGTTTATCATATTGAACATGACCGAACATGACCAGGACATGTACAGAGATGATAGGAAACATGATTTGTGGCACGTCCGCTACGTCCAGAATCTTCCAATAATAGCGCAGCGCAACCGTGACGTCATAAAAACGAAGACAAAGGCGAAGTTCGGACAAACAAACTTACAAGTTTACTTTCAATAGATAGTTTTCACAGACGATCGCAGTTGATCTTAGCTTACATGGGTTATTATTATAACTTTAAGTAAAAATAGTAAAATCGGTTCGTATAATCTTCGTAGCGGTTAAACAGAATGCAATGTTTGTCCGAATCTTTAAGCTATTTTTAGAATCAGTGCGCTGCGCTATTAACCCCAGGGGGAAGGTCTAGCCAGCCGTGACATCATAAAAACGAAGACAAAGGCGAAATTCGGACGAACAAACTTACAAGTTTACTTTCAGCAGATAATTTTCACAGCCGATCGCAGTAAAATGCATAAAATGCGAAAAAATGATTCGCCCTACAAGGGGAGGGGAAGTGGCCCACATTAGCACGACACAAATTGGTCAGCCGTTTTTTTGCAATTTCGCTGTCAAGATCGGCCATGAAAACTGTTATCCCACTGTTTAGATATGTATAATGAAAGCTCTAACAGTTAAATGAACTGATAAATTCAGTAAATTAAAAACTTACTGCATAAAATGCGAAAAATGATTCCCCTACCAGGGAAGAGGAAGTGGTTCATACTACGCGATAGCAACATGTTTGGCTGTCTATCGACGGACTAAAATGGACTAACCACAAAAATGGTTGGTGAAATATTTTATTTTCATTTGTAAAAAATGCCAGCACAGAAGACATTATGCCGGAAAAAAGTGAAGACAAAAATGTTTAGGGTCTTTAGGAACAATATTTGAATGTATTCAATAGTGCTTACTATGCAACCTTCACCAACTTTCTTGAAATAGCTGTATTATAAGTATAGATATTTACCTTTAGCTGTCCTCTTGCTATTATCCTCGTCAAATGTAAGTGAGTCTTAAAACCGATCAAAGATCACGGAGTTGTTGACTTTATTCAGTGGATTTCTTAACTGTGTCCTTACGGCTAGAAGATGAAATGTGCTTATTCATGTGTTTATCCGTCAGAAAGTGGCAAAAAAACACGACTCTGCACTGATAATTATAAGGAAATATTTAAGCAATTGAAAACTTTTCCCGTGTTTACATATATCAACACTAGGGGAGGTTTGGAGAATTCGAGACAGTTATGCAAACCCGAAACGTAGTTATTTCACACAACATTAATTACAATACAAAAATATAGGAATAATTAGATAGAGTTGAACAGTTATGAAAAACGCAGAGTAAATATTTACAAAGTGTGAAGCGAGAAAGAATAGCTAGCTATTTTAAACATTCTAAAACTTTAAAACAAATACAAAGAAATGTTCAAAGATTGAATATAAATATTAATAAAAGATTTCAGAATTGGTTATCTTTACGAAAGTGATCAAAAGTAGATGACTGAGTGTCACTGTGACTGGAATTCTCGGTTGAAAGAAACGTGGTTTTGCTCAATTTGACAGCCAAAAATTATGAAGTTGATTGTTTCGTCTTGCCTCGGGAGATATTTTGTGCAGCTGAAGAGCTATCGCTGGAAAAAGCTTGAAGCTGCTGACTGTTTCCTTAAAATACTTGTATTCCTTATCGGGCGGTGCATTTAAATCATGAGAAAGCACGTCGCTGAACATAACAACCGAAGCTGTCCTGACGAACGTGTGCTTGTACTAAGCTCCTGAGGGAATTCTCGTTGCGGTGACCAACGAGAGATTGTCATGATATTACGATCAGAAAGACTTGCATGAGACCATAGGGTTATGCCTATGGCCCTGACACAAGTCAAAATTTGGAACTTCGTCTTCAAAATACATTTTTGGGGGCGTTTTTTTCCTCAAAAGAAATTGCAAATTATTGAACTTGATCTGGAAAACACGAAAGTTGTGACGTCACAACTGTGTTTACATACCCACATGCAAACATGGCTATCAAACAATCAAAGCGTGCGCACTATTTAATTAATTTTATAAAACAAAGTACGTAGGTCTATTAATTAATTTATAGTACACTCAACAAAATTACTCGACTCTGATTGGTCGAGAGGAGTACAATTATAGCGTTAATTGTACTCCGTAGGAGTACCGAATTAAGTCGCTATGGCAACACGGCCAAAACAATGTCAAAACAATTATTTTCTATCATTTTGTATTTAAAAAACATATGAATAAAATTTTAAAAGCTGTAAGAACTAATCTTTTTTATGCATTTCAGTTGCACGATGGACTGAAAATCGGCCGCCAAATAGACAAAGATGAACGGCATCGATGCGCATTTTTTACTGAAATTTTGTTGAGTGAACTATAAACAAAAAATTACACGATCTTCTTCGTCTTTGGAATTAATAGACACTTGTAATGTTTTGAAAGTTCTTGTAATTGCACGAGCCTATTTTAGTGCATAGAATCTCAGAATTTAATCCGAGAATACTATGAAATACACAGTTATTCGGACCCAAGCAAGGGGACAGGGGGATGGGTTGTTGTGCGTAAGTATAAAGGAATGTGAGTGAGTGTCAATAGAGCACGAGGGCATAGGAAGGGAATAACTTTCTTATGGATAGTATAGATGGGAAGGGATGTAGGGAATAGGTAGCAGTGATGATAAAAAGGGAAAATGAGGAAAATGTATTATTTATAGGGGTAAATTCAAGGGCAACGCGAAGAGCAGGATAAATACGCCGCGTATGGTGATGGCACGCGTGGCGGGGGGCGGTGCTGATATGATGTATCGAAAAATAATTTGCTTGTAAGTTTGTATGATGAGCTCACGTGTAGGTAGAACCGTCGGTGAATGTGTGCTGGACCTAGCGCCCTATCATGCATCTATCGTCAGGGGTGAAGATGCAAGATAGCGAAGAAATTCAACGTGTTTCAAGACTCTTAGGCCCAAGAGCTTCACCCTACACGTGGCGCCAGGTCAACGGTTCTGCCTGAGGAATACGCAATAGCGGCGGATAAAGGGAACCACAAGGATACCGAGGTAAAACGGGGGTATATAAGGTAAAGGATAAAGTGTGTTACCTGGAAATGATGAAATGTGGCCTAGACGACGGGCTAGAGATTTCGTGATTGAACATTCCATAACTGTATGGCGAGAAAGGGGAAGTCCAGTCGCGGAGGGGGCGTTTATGTATGTCGTGAAAGCGAGGTTGCGAAAATAAGTGGGGTGGACAAAGTTTCAAACAGGGCGGGTTAGGGTTTAGTTGTGGCGGAAAAGTATGGAGGTAGTGAGCCAGAAGAAGAAGGTGGAAAAAGGAGAAAGGAAGAATAATAATAAATAAATAGATATATATATATATATAATCGTGCGATTTCCTATACTAATATTGTTGAATTTACCAGTCTGAACGTGAGGATCTCGTGATCATATATAAAACACGTCCGTATTCACAAAACCCCAACAATGAAACATCCTCGTACCCAGTTCTTTGCCGCCAGCCTCTCAGTGAAACCAAAACAACTCATGAAGCTGCATCTACTGTTGAGTCGTAGTTACCAGCCTTTAGAGCACATACAGTAGATGGTTTTCATAAACCCGTGAAATACACTTTAGCTCATTTAATACTATTACACTAATTTTTTTTGTTTATCCGACTATTACACCCGGGGGGGGGGGGGGTACTCCGCCAGAATTTGGGTAGGGGTGTTCCGCTGGGATTCTGAAAGGGGTACCCTGTTTATGACAAAAAAAATCGTATTTGTAGCCCTGTTTATGACAAAAGACATAATTAATTGCACTGAGTTCCTGTTTCAATTATCATGTCATCTCACGTATCATTTGTTTACGACCATGGTAGCCAGTTTCAGTCAATACGAAAGTAGAAATCCTGAATATGACAGGAAACTCAGGAAGAACATTGAACTTGAGTGAAATTGCATACCCTGTTTATGAAAAGAAGCTCGAAAAACCATACCCTGTTCAGCGGATCATCCCCGTATAGTCCATATATGGGAGTACCCTCCCCCCCCCCCCCCCCCCCCGGCTATTACACTCTAATTAGTAAACTTTGTTTCAAGAGTTATATTAATAAAAACCGTCTCTAAAACCAAGAAATAAAACGAAGTTAATACTGAGAAACAGCAGATATCTAATGGCTAATAGTTGCCATCACTCACCTTTAGAGGTTATTTATTCTTGTTCTGGCGTTTGCTTTTTTGAAGGGAAGTCGCGAGAAGTAATAACATTCTTTCGCTCTCTCGCGCCTCGCTTTTCGGCGCTCGCTCGTTTACAACCACAGGAAGCGAAATAGAAAATAGCTCTCTCTCTCTCTCTCTTGGTTAACCAATCTTAACTTGTTTTGGTTCGGTATACAAATTTTTTCTTTGGTAGTATAGGAGGACGGGAAAAAAACATCAAAAGATACAACAAGCTATCAAGGTAAGTCGTTTTTATTCGCAAAAGTACTAATTTTACATGATACGAAATATTGCCCTTAACATTCATGAATTCAAATGCTATCACACAACACAATCAACAACACAATGGGAGTTGCCCGCAATTTTTCAAAAATTATTTTACTTTTAACAGTGCTATTCATAGTAGAATTACAAGACAAAGTAATATGTTAAATTTTTTAAAGGTTAGAACTGAGATTGCCAAGAAATCATTTTATTATCATGGATGTATTGTTTTTAATAGTAAGCAAATGATTTATAGGTCTATTTTATATTTTATGAATTTATTATTGTATTTTATTTATATAGCTCTTAGTATTTATAGCCTGCGTCACATCCGGAATTTTCTTCGTAAATACCGAAGAAAATTCCGGATGTGACGCAGGCTAAGTATTTATAGCTTAATTGAATACATTATTGTAAATATTGCAGATTAATAGTATTATATGTAGGTCCTTTTAGTTTCTATTTTATATTGTATATTGTGTATATGTTTAACAGGGCTCCTTTTAAAAGCAAAGGCATTTTGCCACTGACTGGACTAACCTGTTGTTATTTTATTTAAGTTTAAATAAAGGTGTCTATCTGTCTACAACAAGAGATTGGGCTGCCTGTGGTTAGAACTCCAAAATCCTGGATCGGTCCTTGAATTCTGATTAACAATATACACAGCAATTAATGATGGTATTAAATATTCTCGAGTTATGTATGACTGACAAGTCTTTTATATTCCCTTCCATCTAAACACCTTTAACTTTATCGAAGCCTTGTCTCCCTAGCCAGATGGAGAGGCTATTCAAGCGATTGCAAGGCCATGCAGATTAAACGAGCGACTTTCGCGAGCAGCAGCTTTGATTCTAAGTTTATTTTCATGGGGAACTGCAATTCTCCGCATCATCCCTCGCATCCACTTCTGATTCCAGTCGATTCTTTATCAAAATCATGTTCTTTCAAAGAATCGGGCAGTATTTCCAATCTGACATCTTGGTGTTGTTCAGCACGTGCACGCTGACCCAAAGACTGACTGCTCTGTCGATCTTCTTCTATGATATCTAATACACCGTCACCAAATTCAGCCAAGACATCAATAGTGTGTGGTGTGGGTTTCTCACCTGAACACGTTAAAACACAACAGGAACCATCATCAAAAATAAATGGAGCGGGGTTTTCTAGGATTTTCTTTATTTTCCAAGCAAGCAGCTTTAGGTTTTTGGGCTTCATTCCATCAAATAAGTTGACTGTCTTGAACCAGTGGTGAACACACTTCCCAGAGACCAGAGCATCGTGGAATTCATTCATTAATAACGAGAAACATTCTTCGATATTCTCGTCCACCCAGAACTCTACTGAAGTCTTTTCAAGGGCATTCAGAAAGATGTTTTTCAGATGGTATGTTGTGATGTCGGCGACAACTGGCTGCAAGTGGTCCTTCAATATAATTTTGAGCGCCAACAAGCATTTCCTGGCTGTGTTGGGCACGAGTTTGGAGAGCTCAACTTCTGCTACAGAAAAAGACAACCTCCAGCTTGTTTGTTCTTTATCGATTGGCGCTGGTTTGGCTACTAAATGACAGCCATGGGACAAAATCCTGATGACATCTTCCTGAAGAGGCCAGCAACGTTGTCTTGTCGGCCAGTCGCTGAGCGGCGGCCACTCACAACACTTGATGCAAATCATTAATCTCGCGTGATAAACATTGCCAACGTTTATATTATTAGCAAAGCCTTCTGAGGATATCGTTGCTCTTGGTTTGATAAAGCATCGATTATACCAAGCCTTGGGAAGGTCAGGAAAGTGTGTAACGGTTTTGGTTCCATTGATGGCGCTACTAGCATTTCTCCTGACGTTTCTTGAACTCACAATGTCCCCTTCAAATCGCGGTCTGACGGGTCGAAGTAGGGCATAGGTAGTATAACCATCCCCCTCGGGAATCAGTTCCACAAGAACGTTCCCTTTTTGACCGGAAAACGAAGCATTGTCAGCTTCAGGGCAGAACATAACATCGAAACAGGTATCAAGCGCACTAAACATGTCTCCTCTCATGTGGCATGTAGGAATACCAAACCTCTCGACGACACTGCCCGCGAAAATACACTCAAAGGTAGCGGTTTTAATCGCTTTTTCGAGCTCATCTTTGATGTCGTCTAGGAAAATAGAAGCTTGGTTTTGATACTTTCTCAGTTGTTCGGCCGATGGAATGTCTTGGTCGATGTCTAGGAGGATTGCTTTAAGAGTTCTGGAGCTTTTTCCTGTAAAGATACATTTTCTGTGTCCACAGCTAATTGGAAAGTATATGGCCTTTGAACAAACAAGAAAAAACAATTGATATTAAGTGAAAAGTAATTCGTAACGAACTTTCTTTCTTTGAAGTTTTTATTTTATGAGAATAGCAAGACAATATGGACTGCTTCAACGATACGGCGGCCATCTTGGATTGCAACTGAGACACCGCTGTAGGGCGTCCGGGGGGCAAATAAACCTTTGTTACAGTAAGGAAGTCGATTGATATTAATAGCTTACCACTAAAGAATACGACAAAAGATTAATTAAGACGGCAACATCAACCCCCCCCCCACCGTTTAATAAAATAAAGACAAAACATACGTAACTCCAGGAACAGCGGAGGGGGGTGGGCTGGGGGCTTTAACCTCCCAATAACTTTGCCCCCATATTTTTGAATAGCTTGCTATTTGCTAAAATGACAATAGCCAACGCAATGAATATGTTGTAAATGCCCCTCAAACACTAGAAATCGCATTCCAAAGGTCTCAGTTTAAAACGTTTTCGTTGGTTTCCGCCTTCGGCAGTCGTTGGACCCCCCCCCCCCCCCCCTCAATCAAAAGTACGCTCCGCGGTTCCTGAACTCTATATTATTTCCGTTATCTTTGTTTCGTTTTGCCCCCAGCAGGATAGCCGTGGCATCATCGAAGTAGTCTATTGGTGCCATTTGATTGCATAATGCAAACGGCCTAATCCATACGGCTTGGTCGTAATGTTTTCGGAACATCTTTCATTCCCTTTAGTATGATTTCTTTGTTTAAGAACAACGCCTAAAACGACACCTCTGGATGTGACTCAAACTAAGAATGGCATTCCTTATAAGGGATCGATGTTATGCTTTTTACCAGGACCCTACCCCACCCCCGACAAAAACACCATCGCGCGATCAAAAATTGTCTTTAAGAACTTGTTTGTTCTTGTTCAACGTGATATTCTTTAGAAAAACAGTCCAATTAGAGCTCCTTCAATCTATTGTTTTCATGACCTTAGCTTATTTTAGTCTGACACGAGTTTATTTTTAAACAAGAAAAACGATACAACAGAGAATATGAACCGGACACTTTTCTAATAGTAATGTGATATAGGTAAAAATACTTGACTTAAAAATCATACTTTTACTCATATAAATCTTAATTTTTTTTCATTTTTCAGGTACCGAGATTTAGGCCAAGCAAACAGGATTTTGGCCATTGCAGAACAATACAACTTGACCCCTACTTACTCTCCTCTCTCCCTACGTAGAAGGAATTAAATTAATTTGCTTTTCCAGTAAGTGATGTAATGTCTACTTACCAGCCATCTTCTGAGGGGGTTTATGACCAACGATAATGCAGCTGGCAGGACACAAAAAACTGCAATGCGTATCCCAACGTCTTTGACCTCACATCTAGGCCCGATGAAACAGTTTGTGACTAGAATCAATAGGATGAACAATGCTACCAGTCGAACACATGTAACAGCTCCGTTTATAGTCGTGTACCAGGGTGACCTCATTGCTCCTTTACCTGACAAATAGACTGATATCAGTCGAGCAATGTAGCAAAAAAATCCAGGGGGTGTAAAGTTACACGGAAAGAAATGCGGAACGTGCCAAAGCGGAACGAGGTTTTTAAGGGCTTGACACATAAGGGACCAGTCAATATTGAAGTCGGAGGGGGGAGAGGGTGGAGGAGAAAATAGGGGGCCCTCAATTTTTTAGTGGAACATGGGGGGGCCTTGAAAGGTCAAAAAAAGGATTGGGAGGAATTTTTAAACGTTTGAAGGGGGTACCCCGAAAAACATGAATGCTATTATTCTATTATGCTCTTGTTGGGGTCTTGAAAATTTTTTGCACCAATGTCATTTTGTCCCCCTCCCTTTTAACATATGGACAAAAATAAAATCTCAACAGCATTTCTTGTTCTGATGCCAATTTACTGGCTGAAACAAATACGGGTACACTGAGAGTTCCATAAGATCAAGTTTTGGGAACATGTGAGCATAATCAGTATATCACCTGATATGAAAGATGATTCTAATTAGATTTCATTTCACTACCTCTGATTGCGCATTTGTACGCTTTATTTTATCCGGGAAAGTGTAGCCCACTTTTTGTTTATCCCCTGGAGAAGGGCATTCAGATTTTCCTTCAAAATCTTATGTTTGAATGAACCCTTTCAACCAAAAGACAGTTTGTAAAGAGGTTTTAAAAGAGAAGAGCAATGATTCAAATTGGGGGATAGCCCAGGGCGGACGAGAGGTGTGTTCATGCACAAGCTCTATCAGATTTATTCCACAACTTCAAAACAAGGCATTTTTATCGGATGAACTTAATCATTTTTATAAAAAGACTGTATAAAATTATTTCTAAGAACAAGCTATTGTCCGTTTAAAACGGCCTGCGTTTGTTTTTAGTTGTTTACATTGGATTGTTTGGTGTCGAATTATTTTTCTTCTGAACTTTTGAAATGGTCGAAATGGTTTATTATTAATATGGAGGTTAGTCACTGGATACTCACTCCATCACTAATCAATATTTTGTTCAATAAATAGCTAAATATCTGGTAGATTTTTTTAGCGCTAAAAAGGTTTATGAATGACAAATTCAGAGAACAATAGCGTTCGTGTCGTGCAAGGTCAATGCATTTAGCATAATTCATGTAGGATAATTCTTACGTACCTTTTCCCTTTCTTTAGATCTGTAGAATGTTAATTCTGCTCTCTATGAGCCTTCGAGTGTTTATCCTTTGTTGTAGAACAGTCTCTCCCGTTTTTAAGCGTCCAAAAGGTTCCTGAAATACGACTTCATGTTCATGCTGTTTGGCAGTCGTATGCAAGCTGTTGAAGGTCAGGCCACCTACCGGAAGTGAAATAACACAATACACACAGGAAGCCCAATAGCCTGGGTTTCATTTCCTGTCCATTTGTAGCCATTTCTTTCATTTGGCAGCATTCGATCAAGCATTAAAATCATATTGTCTTTATATCCATATATTATGTTATCCAGCTTCTCACGGAATTTCGTCGATATAAAAGAAGAACCGGAAACTTGGTTACCGGTAGTGAAAAAGAACGCTAACACTGGAATTCCAACGGTACTGTTTTTTTTTTTTACGGTGCACCGGCCAGATAAATATTACTGCATTTAAAGAATATCCAAAAATAATAACCAAAAATAATAATTTTTTTCATTCCATGGTCTCTCTGTCTAATGAGATTAAAATATAGAAATAGGAATCGGGAAAAAAAATCGACTTTTCATCTCATGGAAAGAAGGAAAAAGAGAAATAAATAAAATGTGTATTTAAAAAAAATTTATATATTTTTTTTAGTTTTACAAAATACAACAAAATACAAAGGTGAATTATTTACGATTAAGGAGGGGAACACTAGGTGTTACCCTCTAGATGTTTACATGCATGTTTTTTTTTGTGTGTTTTTTTTTTTTTTTTTTTTATTTTACAAAATACAAAGGTGTAATTATTTACGATCAAGGAGGGGAACAATGGGTGTTACATACATGTTTTTTTTTTTTTTTTTTTTTTTTTTTGTTTTTCCCCCCACAAAATACAAAGGTGTAATTATTTACAATTAAGGAGGGGAACACTAGGTGTTACCCTCTAGATGTTTATGATCCAATTATTATTGCAGTTGTTTCTATAGGCAAACGCAAAAGTGAGGCGAACGGTAAAGAAAATGGTAAACAGACACACTTGACTTTGTCAGCATGTCAAACCTCTGACAAATAATGAGCATTACATTTTCCCATCATACCATCGGCATATGCATGCAACACCTTCAGTGGCAAATCCGCAAGTAATTCAGTAGTCTACATTGCAGCTGTTAATTGACAAAACTCCTGTGTATGGTCGGTTATCTCCCTAATATAGGACCTCAAGCTCACCTTTACTCATCACAAATATGTAATTAATTCACTGATTTTGGAAGATTTTTTATTTTGAAAAATTAGGAACTGAGCATGAATGGACTGGACTGGACTTCGGTTAACTGGATCGCGGATCGTAAAGTGGTTTTTTTAATGTCGAAATCGCAGCTTTTATCCAATAATATTTATTCTAATATTCATAACTAGTAATTATATGCAGAAACGTTGCAAATTATTATTGCAATAAATTTTTAAAAATTGTTGTGGGACGGCTTGTCTGCCCACCCACCAACAGCCAAACGTTTTAGTACTTTTGAGATGTGTTACAAACTCCCAATTTGCAAGTGGACAAATTAACCAAAATATTCACTTCTCTTTGGGAATCAAAATCTTTTTTGAAGTGTTAGGATTTTTCATTGTTTTGAGTTCCTAGTAAGACAAGTAGGGATTTAGTGCAAGCAACTCATTAGAGTGAGCACTGCTTTACGAACACACGATTAATACTAGGCTCATTATAGCGAAATATATAATTTGAATTCCATTTACTTACAGAACTGTTCGCTTGTCAAAATCCTTGATCCCGAAGTTCATATGTTTGGCTGCAAGATCTTCTAAATCTCTCACTTGTCCAGTAATGGCTGCAGAGAAGAGCTTCTCTCGTTGGAGAAACTGACTATGAAGCTTACTGGACGATGATTGACCAGGAAGGGCGACGTCCACAGCGGCAGAATGTGTTATGTTAAATCCTACCTGAAATAAATAAACAACATTGTCATAAAAGAGGGGCAGTGTTCCATACGGGGTTGTTCGAATAGGGCTAGTGTTCACCTACTATTACATACTACTAAATGACATATTACCGTTAAATGAATGAACCACGTGATAAGATAGGTGCAGACCGCTGTCCATAATGCTACAATGACTATCGCAAGAAGCTGGACACCAAGTTGTTTTCCGTTTGAGTAGAAAGCTCCTCGGTGATGGCGGGCGTCTAGGATAGGGTTGGCGAAAAGGCCAGCTGACATGAAAAAATACCCAAAATACAAGCAACTAATTTAATAATAGAAAAATAAAGGATATTCACGTGTGTGCTTAAGTTTAACAAAGGTCAAAACTTGGCTACACATGATCTCAACGTCACGTGATCATGTCATCTGAATTATTACATTGATCATTGCCAGTTTTATTAAGTGGTGACTGACAATCAACCAGCCCTTCGTGCACATAAATTCTCGTAACTCTCATTGTTAAAAACTTACGCTTGAGCAGAAAAAATTGTCACAGAGCGGAAATGACGACATCTATGTGGAACGCAACCTATACACTCACCAGCTAATGCTCCAAGGGATCCTGGGATACCATTAGAAAAAATTATATCGACTTGACTTCCGTTTGTCCAGGAAGGAAAGTATCGTCGAGCACACGTCAAAACGAGAGATGACGTCACACCGACCAGTATTCCAGTCAAGACAGAGGCCCAGGCGTGAAGAGACGCTGGCGCCGCACTGACTCCTGGGAATACAATACAAGATAAAAAAATGTATTTTTGCATTTGTGTCGTAAGATACAATCCTTAAGGACCGCTCGTTTAATTCGTCGTAGGAGGGGGGGAAAGTATTTTAGAGGAGCGTATATTATTGAAAAAATTATTTGAGGGGGTAAACTTTGTTTTCGGGGAATAGAAAAAATGAATGTAAACTTTTTAAGAAAAATAGCAAACTAAATGACGATAAAGAACGGAGGAGGTACGTTTTCTTGTCGAAAGATATAATATCGTAGAGGGTAAAAAACAAACAAATCCACCGCCACCCCCCCCCCCCCCCCCCCACCACCACCACCACCACCACCACCCTCCCCCTTAGACGTAATAAACGATCAGTCCTAGAAAATTCCGAGAGTCGAAAAAGAGAAAAGCCGTAGAAGACTGGCATATAAACCGCTGCTCGTACAGCACCCAGGCGCGTACCTAAATATCTACCAAGGATGGATGACTTACCTATGATGCCAGCTATAATCCCAGTGAGCATGTCAGAATAAAGACATTGCCTGGAGCCAATAGTAAAGACAAGAACCCAACACAAACACGAGGCACATGCTGACAACTGAGTATTTACCACAGCTAGCCCAACACTAGCGTCCTGGACCATCTGAACTGTACAAACGTTGAAAAGTGACCTAGAAATATCAATCAAACTTTTTTTGATCATCCAGATTCGACCACTCTTTTCTACAATATTTAGGCTCGATTTGGTATGGAATTACTTTGAATATTTATGCATTCCAGTCAAGGTCCGTGGATTTTCAAGGTGTTTGTACTGTTGATGAAGTTGTGCAATCTTCACTTTACCGTTGGTAGCATTTGTGAATATTAATACACCAAGAGAATATGAACTAAGAGAAGGAATCCTACCCATATAGCCTTGTAACCATCATGTGTACAGTTTGATGCTATTTTTAGCTTGGAGATATTTTGAGCGCAGAACCTGATTGGTTGATTTCTTGAGGGTAGGCGGCTTCCAGTCTTGCAGTAAACAAAAGCCTGTTTTTTTTGTCGCTTTTCGTGTCCTAAAGCGACGCATTAAAGAAAGCATGACTATCGCGCGGGCATGGTAACGAGTTAAAAATAGCAACAATGATTCTAAAAATAGTATCAAAGTGTGCACATGATGAGGCACGGGGATTCCTTCTCTTAGTTCATTTTCTCTTGTATACACTGATTCGAGGCTAGCCCTCTATAAACGAGTCTCACATCGATCAAGAAACAGCGGTTTTTGACGAATTCGAAAATGGTCTCTTAAAGGATTTCTCTAGCTTTGAAGCGATGATTTTCCATTTCAGATCACGTGTCATTCCCTCGAGTACCATTTCTTTGTTTGACGGTTTCACATGAGAAGACACATGAATATGGATACAACTCAAACAAAGAATCTTATTCTCTAGAGAATGACACGTGGTCTGAAATGGGTAAATATTACGCCAAAGGTAAAGCAGTCTATTACTGCCCTCCCTCTAAAATAGAGAGCTACTATTCTTGACAAGGCTCAGTTAGGTGTGTAAGTCACTCACCACCCAAAAATAATTATCAACGCACCACCAAGAAACATCACGTGATGATATGCGTCTCCATGGTGATGTGACGTCTTGGAGTTGGCATCATGAGTCGATATGTGAGGTTTTAACATCCTAGTAAATACTACTCCTGCGGTTCCTATGAAATATAAGGCGTGGGAAAATGTTTATGATATGAGGCCAAAAAATTGTCATCTTACCGATTACAACTGTGAGTTAGCCGTGCACTGATTTTGATCAGCCCAGAGGTTGTTCCAGGATTCGATCTGTGAGTAAGCCGTGCACTGACTTTGATCAGCCCAGAGGTTGTTTCAGGATTTTATCTGTGAGTTAGCCATGCACTGACTTTGATCAGTCAAGAGGTTGTTTCAGGATTCGATCTGTGATCAGCCATGCCCTGACTTTGATCAGCCAAGAGGTTGTTTCAGGGTTTGATCTGTGAGTAAGCCTTGCACTGACTTTGATCAGTCAAGAGACTGTTTTGAGGTAATCGATAAAATTTCAAAGTTTGAATCGGTCCCACCAAAATCATACCAAAGAGGGTCTTAGTACTACTCTAGATGAACACCTACCAGCACTGGTGTGAACTGTTAGACTTCCGGCATAGTCCAGAACATCTAATCGCGTTAACCAGCCTGCACCTCGTATCCAGTGAGATATTGGGTAATAGACTGTAATGGGCCACAGAATAAAAAGAGCCTGTGTAGAATGAATGAGCAGATTATGATGCATGAAAGACATGCTTTAGGACCCAGTTCATTCATAAAGAATTATTGCATATCATTTTCACCGCCAAAGCAGCCATTCACCTTATACACTCGGTTATGTTTTGGGAACACGAGTTTTGCCGAGGATGTGATCGATTAAGCTACCGGACTGAACTGTTATAATGGAGAAACGTCGCCGAAGGGGAGGTGGGTGGGGTCAAAAATCTGTCTAGCACTTACTGGTACATCTAACCTGAGTAAATGAGGTCGAAACCTTGGATTTTCCCGCTTAAATAGGCAACTGCTGACCCGGGGGCATTCATAATGCTTCTCACCTAGGAATCACACCCAGAAAGTCATGATAACATTCCGCGCGTACTTGTTTCAGGGCTGCTTTAGAGGTGAAAATAGCTAGTGATCTTTCCCGGCTTGCGATCGAAGAGATTAGATTCGAGGGAAGGGTCCCATTGAAGTCTCAAGTTTTTGATTCTCTTTAGACCCTAAAGAAACCGCGCTGCCATGACAAAATAGGTGGGCATACAATAACGAAATTTGTTTTGGTTGATTGTTATTTAATTTGCCAACTAGAAACCTCTTGGACCATACCCTGTACAAAGCGAAAAACCCTATAGACCGCGTTTTCTCAAGGTTGCGTGCGCATCCAAATTTAAGGAACTTGACGGGCCACGATACCAGAACACGAGTATTATCATGCATTGCTATGACTTTTTTTCTATAAGAATTCATAAAATCAATTACTCTCCTCTTTAAATATAAAACTGTCTTCTTAATTTCACTGAATTTGCGTTTTACAGTTTTGTAGCCCGTCAAGTTGAATGAAACCTTGAGAAAACGGTCTATTGCAGAAGCGGATCCAGGTGTGGTTCCGTGGGTTCCATTGAACCCTTCTTTTATGAGATCTTGTGAAGTCAATTATGTTCTTAACACTTAATAAAATGAAATTGGAACCCCCCTTTTATGAAGCCAATTTTCCAGCTTTTCAAGCTTGGCAGCCGTTTTGGAACCCCCCTTTTTAAATCCTGGACCTCCACTGTATTTTAAAAATGGTAGGCATGTTACAGTCAAACCAGCTCATAAGTTCCTATCAAGTTTCAAAGATTCGTTTCATTATTGAAAGTTTGATTTCCATCTTGCTTTGAAGCTTGCATTAATGAAACGAACGTCGTGAATTTCAATCCCGGTCTTTGCCTCAAAACATCAAAATGTTCATTTGTGAAAGGATATTTTGAACAAAACATCGCACCAAACAAATAACTTTAAAATGGTGCTACGATTGTTGAAATAATTTTAGCTTTGCACGAATCTGTGAAGAAATAAATAAACGTTTAATCCGAGCCCATTATTCAAATTCGCAACATTCGTTTCATTAATGCAAGCTTCAAAGCAAGATGGAAATCAAACTTCCAATAATGAAATGAATCTTTGAACCTTGATAGGAACGCGTGCCCTGTTTTGACTGTAACACTAATGAAAATGACAATGTTTCTAAACATAACGCCCACTTATATAATGTATCAAAGGGAATAAATGTTTTACACACCATTGAACCAATTATACTGATGTGTTCTGTCCTGAAATGTATTGAATAATGATTAGTAAAACTCAATAATAGATTATCATCATGTGATCCCATATATATAGTAAACATGACACCTACTTTATATGTAAAAGGTTTCATGACCCGATATATATATGGTTTACAGAACCTAATCTACCATGACGCTTTTACCGACGTGAGTGAAAAGCGTTTGCGCATGTTCATAGACTGTTTGCAACTTGTTCAAAATGTCTTCATGCTATTGCAATAGACAAAGGGGTCTGGTGTGATTCAAAGCAATCTGGCGTGATTCAAAAGTCACGAATCACGCCAGATCCCTTTGTTCACAACTTAAGCCTCACATCGGTGCGAGTTATGCATTTGGTCTATAATACGCAAATTTAATATTCAAACGTGCCTGACAAGTCTTTACAAAATGCCTAAATTTGGAGTCAGTTTTTATAGCTTAAGGCTAATTCTTTCATTAAGTCTTTATTAGTACAGTATCTTGGTCTTACAAATAAGGTGGCTCATATGGGACATGCATAAAGTTAGACGAGTTGCTGCAAATAAGGAACGAGTTGGTGCATGTTCAAAGATAAGCATCTAGAGGACCTTATTTCGTTTTCGACGATTTCTCAGCTCGTCTAAAACTGATGCAGCTAACAACTCGTCTAACATGCAGCAACACATTTCTTATTCGCGACAACTCGTTCTTATTTGCATCTTTGAAAAAGGTGCTGAAACTCACGCATGCGCAAACATTTTTCTCTGGTGTCGCTATGACCATATATGGCGGACCTTTACTTACCATGGTGCTATGACCATAAATGGAGCGCACACGGCAATCGTCATTTCAAATGCAGCAAAAAGAACACTGGGCACGTTTTGAGCATGCGTAGAACAGTTAAATGGAGAGACGTCGATAAAAAAGGCCTTGTCGGGATTTCCTATAAAACCCTGGTAACAAAAAATAGAATTGTAGTTTTTGAAAATGTGACACCACAGGAAGCCCATACAAGCTTTGAGAGCTGAAAATAATTTAATGAAAAAAAGAAAAAATAAAAGAAATAAAAGTGAATATTTACTCACATGAGGCGTTGTTGGGGTCATCCTAATTGTATAGTCGTGATTTCGAGCCATTTTAGCGATTTTGTAAAAAAAATTCTTTCCTCTCGACTTTCCTCTCTATATAAGAAGACAAGTCAGCTCTCAAAGCTTGTATGGGCTTCCTGTGGTGACACCACTCATGCAAGGCTTGCACTGTCACCTGGTCTACAACTGAACTTTGAAATCACTGTCTAAAAGGGCTAGTCTAGTGTATCGTGTATCGAATAAAGTCAAAACAGTCAAAGTCAAAGTGTTTTATCACTACCTCTTGTGATGAACCAAATACCAAAGAATATCCAACGCTGTACCACAATAAGGAGCCAAGAGCAATATTGATAAAGGCTTGGAGGAGGATGTTATTTATGGACTTGAGATGCAGAGCACCTGCTTGATAGAGGGCTAATCCTAAAACCTGGAAGAAATCATACAATAGAAAGAAAATGTGTCGAGAGCTTAAACATGACTAATATTTGTGGACCTTAGAACGTCTTCTTGATAGACTGGAAGTCGTAAGTGCACTTTTCTTAGGGCTTCTTGCACTTACTACAACTTTTAAGTTAAAATACATCTATAGTACGTAAGCAAGAAAGGGACATAACTGTGTATGATCTACAACATGGACGTGCTGTTACCGTGCCGTGTCTAAGCATTTTGATTGGATGAACATTTATATCTCTCACGTCGATTGGTTCAACAAATGTTATCAGTTTTTTACCATGACTGTACAGTAACACAAAATTTGCATGACTGAGATTTCTTGCAAAATCGAATCGCCATCAGAAATAATAACTTTAACCTTGCCCTCCCGCCCCTCCACTACCCACCCCAAACCCTCACAGTACCATTTTTGGGCATAATGTTTCTCGACGTTTAACTATATCAGTGTATCTTCTTTTTTATTACCTGTGTAGAAGGGAACAATACTAAAGGGATGGCACGTGGTCGTAAAGGGAAAAAATCTCGCCCAAGGCTATGATTATTATCTAACAGCATTAACATTTATGGTCTTTTCGAAATGATAGAACTATTACTTCCGACACTGAACCCCGGCATCTTTCGCGAAGAGACTCGCGGAGCTAGACACATCTGTTTTTATTTAACCCTTACTGGCCCCGTGTTATATCTCACCACCACAAGCACGTCCGATGTCAGACCCCCATTAGATTCATCATAGGAAAACAAATCGATAGAATTTAAAGCCACTATCGATAAGACAGGGAAAAAAGTGTTTCACAAGATGTGTCGTGGTTCTAGGATTAGAACCACTTAACCTCTGGATTTGATGTAGGTTTGTTTTAATTTATAAGTTTTATTCTAGAGGACCCTGGCAGGCATCATCTTAGGGGTTCTTTCGTCCTTTTCTCGAGAACCGCTAGAAAGACTATTGTCTTCTGAAACTCTAAAAGGACAATTATGTGAATCACGTTACGATGGTGGCTCCATAATCGAATTAAGAGCGCGAAGGAAGTGCTGAAATTTTTAAAGTGTCAAGAACGTCTGGGTTTTGTATCAACAGAAGAAATTCAAAGCTGAATTCCTCGGTGACAAATGAAGACAAGACGTGCAAGACAAACAAATAATATAGATTGGATAGGATTCTTCCATTGACGATATTAAAACTCGACTAAACGATTACGACAAGCCTAGCATTTCGCACACTATCTTCGTGTAAAACTGTTCGCGTGACGAGTAATTCATTTATTAACCATTTGACGCTTAAATTTAACGATTATTCGGCGTGAAATTCATGTAAAGTAACTGGAAGTAAGTGTCTTTTAGTTTAAAACTACGAGTCTTTATTGAATTTAAATAAGTTATTCATTAATGCAAAGTCGACTGTATCCATGAGCAATTGCTACACAGTAGATGAGAAACACTTAAAAATTTTACATATCAAAATAAGTGAAATATGATAAAATTAATATTCTTTCGTTCGTTATGGGTTTTTTTAACTCCAAGAAATTCGCTGTTTAGTCTACTTCTAAGCAAAAATATTTTCAGTCCATGAATCGTAAGTATACAAAAATAAGTTTGTGTACAGTGAAAATATTTTGTGTTTTGATTCACTCTTAAGTTTCCAATAATCAAGGTTAATAACATAATTGAGTGTATACAAACTAAAAAAAGCTATTCCTTATAGTTTTCAATGGTTTTATAGTTCTAGTTGATGTGCCACTGTGCTTTTGAAGACGGTTAAAAACGTGTGCCAAGTCAGGACTCACTTGAACTATGTTGTCACAGGAACAGTAAGACAAAAGAAAAACAGTTACCGACTCAACTTCGAAAGGAATAGTCGCTGTAATGATATAATTATCGTCTGTGTTTGGATAACAAGGTACTTTAGAACTACAGTAACGATATACTAGACAAATTATCACTCACCTGGAATGCCACTAGCGAGGTTGCCATTGAAAGAGAAGCAGTTTGTGTGGAGTTTTTCCCGCTACAATCCATTTTCACGAAGCCCAGCCGTTTGCTTGAGGAAAAAGGTGAATTGGAGTCTTTATTTCATGACTTTACAGTCAGCATTCCCATCTGTTTACACCGTATATATTGTGTATTTTAGCTAACTTTTGATTGACATTTTAATCGCTTCGCTCCAATCTGTCACTCGAAGGACGTCGATAATATTAACAAACTGATAACAAGTGCTCGTGGACCAATCAGAGGCCAGCACCAGGCTAATAACTGATGCCTACTGGTATTAAGACCAAGGGATTGACCAATCACGAGAGGATATTAGCCGGAACACTATTAATACTCTTCTTAAGGGAGGGTTAAAGTTGAAGCTGTGAGTGTTGTAGAGATATGTTATCCTGTAACAACATTCAATCTTATCGCTTAGAGTCAGTGTGAGAATAACTTCGCTTTCCTGAAACCGAATCTCCTCAGGAATGTAACCTCTGTTGCCATAGAATCTACAGCAACGTTTCTAATTTATATTCTATGCGATTCAACTGCTGCAAATAAGTTTTATTTATTACTTCTTTACTATTTTTTCTTTCTTTCCTTACAAACACATCTACTAATGATTAAAGGGCCACAAGTTTATTAGTGTAGTACACTATTTAGTGTCACCCTCATTAAATAAAGTTGTTATTATTATTATTATTATTATTATTATTATTATTATTATTAAAGTCACCAGCGAATCCCCTCCCCCTGGGGAATGATATCGACCCCTTTCCGCACAGCAGTTCTTTGGCCAATCCCAAACATCGAATTGAGGCTACTACGAGGCCGAAGTTTTGCATGGGAACTAGTCCAATGCGTACAATTAAAAGAGCAAAACAACCTCACCCTATCCTCCCATTATGTTACCTAATGCCCCTTGAAATACTTATTTTGGTTGGCCAATGGTCAGTTGTATATACTCAACATTTATCTTTATACATTATTGCTTGGGCACATTCTGGGTGTCAACAACACAGTTTCAGTTTACTCGACCATTATTTTGGTTTTACCCTACGCATATCTACATATATTACTGTTTTGGTGTCCATATATTGATGTATCATTTTCTGGGTACCTATGGGTGTTTAGCTTATACTCTACGCATGCTCTCTTCATATATTACTGTTTTGGTGTTCATATATCAGGGCTTATCACATTATGGGTGTCAACACCACTTTCAGTTTTCTCGGCCATTGGTTATAATCAACGCATGTCTTCATTAATTACAGCCTGTGGGTATACATATTTGGGTGTATCACATTCTGGGTGTCAACTGACACCACTTTCAATTTTCTCGACCATTGGTTATAGTCAACGCATATCTTCATAAATTACTGTCTGGGTGTATATATTTGGGCTTATCAAATTGTGGGTATCGACACTACTTTCAGTTTTCTCGACCATTGGTTATAGTCAATAGTCTTATAGTCTTCATAAATTACTGTTTGGGTGTATACATATTTGGGTGTATCACTCTGGGTGTCTATACCACTGTCATTTTTTCGACCATTGGTTTATACTCGACACAAATATCCGCTGAAGTGCTAGTGGTGTCTACACGTTCTGGTCGGTTATTCGTCGTATCGAAGAAAAGTAAAAGCAAAGCACAGAATCCACTCACAATAACAGATATACCACTGAAGCAAAACCCAGGAGAATAGGTACCAAAAGTATCGACCAGAAAACCTGCAAAAACGGTGAAAAGAAATTAGGGTTTTTTACGTTGTTTGCCAATCACACGCGTAAAGCCGCACAAATTGACAAAAGACACATTATAAGGTTTTGGTGGACGTAAATCAAGGCGTTTCAATAGACCTTCTCCGAGATAGCAAACGCGGTGCATTGTGGTCTAGCTTGGATACAAAAATCTTTTGTTCATTATGCCTTATATGATTTTGTTCGTACCCAAGGTAGACCACAATGCATCTTGTTTATCGAACTCAGAAAAGGCTTATGACATACTATAGGCACATGCCTTTCAAATCTTTGAGTCTTTCGACAATGTCAATCCAATATCAATATAGATTTTCATTAGCCCATAAGTGATAGGATACACTGATAAATTAAAACCTAGCCTGGCACTGGAAAATTTGATTGATTTGAGACGTTGGAAATAGGTTGGACTAAAATATGTTTAAAGATACGTTGGAAGATTTGGACACCTCCGTGATATGAACTACGTTGGAAATTGGAAACATGTTGGAAGTGAATGTTGAAAAAACTGAATATGTTGGAAGTCATGGAGTGATCTTAAATTGGAAATTATGTTGGAAAAATCGTGGACTATATTTTGAAAGTTCCATGGAAATTAGGAAATATAATGGGCTTCCTGTGGATAAGCTACTTACCTATAAAAGGAGGAGAAGCTGCAAAAGGAACAGCAGTCAAAGATAAAAACACACCATAGGCCAAGCTACGTTGTCTTCTTGAGACGGAATTCAAAAGCAATATTCCTAAAACCACGCAAAGTAGACCTTCGCTAAATCCATAAAAAACAGAAAATATAACGAGTTGAATGTAACTAGTTGTGTGAGATAGAAGAATTATTGAACTGCCTGCTATGGTGGTTCCTGTGAAGACGAAAAAGACAGGGTTTATTGGGATGATATCACAGATATAACCAGATGATGATCTACTGATTGTGGAGAAGACTCCAATGTAGAAATACAGTATCGATGCATCGTTAGCAGATATGTTGAGGGTCCCACTAAATTCCACCTAAAAAGAAATAGATAGATTATCATAAGAAATGCATCCATGAATTAAAGATCTATATGGGTATTTTGGCAGGTGGGTAGGTAGGTAGGTATTGGTATGCAGGAAGGAAGCGAGGGAGCAAGGGGGCGAGGGAGAGAGGGAGGGAGAGAAAGAAGGAGGGAGGGAGGGATGGTAGGCCGAGGTAGGTAGGGAGGGAGGAAGTTAGATTCCAGGGTGGGTGCAGGGAAGGAAAGAAGGTTGGTTGGGAATTAATGGGTAATAGACAAACTATAGGAAGGTGGGAAGGGAGGGAGGTAGTAGGGAGGCGGCTAGCAAGCGACGATGGGAGGAAGAGACGAAAGTGGTGCGTGCCAACTTACCAGATAAACTTGCACATTATGGAGCCCAAGGAAAAGTATAAAACTGGTGACAAGAAGGACATTGTATCGCTTGTTCCTGAATATAGAAGTGTCAAACCCATCACCTGAGACTTCGATTTGGTTCAGCGACACGTTCGATTCTCCTACTTCCTTTAATGTCTTGGAATCAAACGCACAGCACAGTAAACTAGTAAAACCGGTTATTCCAGCTAGCACGAGGAAGGTCTTTCTCCAACCAAATCCATCAACCAGAAACTGCATAGTAGGAGCCATCACCATGACACCCCCACCAGGCCCCAAGGAAATCATTCCGACGGCAAGGGACCTTCTTTTCTGGAACACTCTCGGGACGATGACAAAACATGCCGTGTAGACACAACAGCAGCCAAATCCAACCACTAGACTAAAGCTTATAAACATGGTATAGATGCTTGGAGCCTGGGACGTGAGTAGAAGACCAAGTACGCAGAGAACGGCTCCAGAAATGGCGGTCAATCGGCAGCCATAACGGTTACAAAGATTCGCTGCCACAGGTCCACATAAAAACGTAGTAGCCGAAAACGTAGAGCCAACCCATGCTAAGAGAGAAGAGTAAAAGACTGTTATAGGCACTTTTATTGAGGATTGGACCGTATAAAGTCATCGCGGCCATATTGGATGTCATCCAATATGACGGATCACATTTACCATATAAATATTTCTTTTGGGACAGCTTGTCCTTCAAGAATTGTTTTCATTTTATTTTATTTTTTCATTTTTTTTCATTTTATTTCATTTATTTTATTTTTTTGGTTAATGTTTTTTGCTTCTAGTTTTTTAGTTTTCCTTTGATAATTTTAAAAATAACTAGTTTCTTTGGATTTGAAGACTGAAGCCCCGTCCACACTATGCTGGATAAATTTGAATCCGCAACTTTCACACCGAAACCGAAAAAAACGTTTTCCGTCCACAAATGAAAACGGATAAAATGTTTCGCGTCCACACTAGTCCCATCAGAGGCGGCAAAAACGCTTGATTGCACATCTGAGCATGTGCATCGAAGCTGAAATTGAGCCTGCGGTGAATTTTTAGCCTTCCCGCCATGTTCCCATGACAATCATGACGTCATCGTATTCGAAAAATTTCGGATACGAAATGTTCTCCGTCCACACTAATACGGCTAGCCGGTATTTTCAAATTGTTCCACTCTGGAGACCGTATTCAAAAAAAATCGTTTTCGGTGAAGAATTGTTCCGGATTCGTCCGGACTAGTGTGGACGGTAGGCCTAACCGAATAAATAAAAATTCGGATTCAAATTTTTCCGGCATAGTGTAGACGGGGCATGAGCTCATCCGAGTCAGCCGCATCAAAAAACGACAACCGCTACAAACAAAGTTTCCTTTCAACTTTTCGTTCATTTTTTTTTTTCTTTTTTTTTTTAGTATTTAAAAACATACTATGCTGAACGAGCTACAAAGGCTGCTAAATGCCTTGTGTGATTTAAACCTTAAAATGGAGAAGCTAAATCACAGCTTAAATCAAATGATATCTACGTAGAATATATATATATAAAGAAGAGATAACTAGCTAAAAACTAGTGTGAGCTGCGTCGATGTTTTTAATGAAACAGTAATGATAAAAGGGTAAATTTTACACCGTGAAAAGATGAAAGAACTTACTGACGTTTTGGAAGCTCTATATATAAAGCTTTTAGGAAGCGCCGTAAGAACTTAAGAAGTGTGAGAAGCACTCGCCTATACTCGAGCTTCTCCTTACACTTCTTTCGTGCTTGCGCCACTTCCAGCGTGAACGGAGCATGGAAAAAGCTGTTTTTAATTTCTTAACTAGATGTTGAATATGAGCGATGCAGATCGATAGAAACACGACAATAACAGGTTGGTAGCTATTAACGACACCTAACGAAAAAGAAACTATAAATTCAAACTTAAATTCAACTAAAAAACAGACAAACATCAATTTGAGTGTTTTGTCAATTCTTGGAAAATCAAATTAAAAGCATTGATTTTTCTATAAGAAATCCAAGGCTTTTTTATTAGTCCAAAAGAAAAATGTTATTAATGTAAAAAAAGAAATGTTTATGTTTAGATTCCTAGTACCTGTTGTTGCTCTATCCATCTTGAAATATTCCAATAAAACAGGGAAAAGAATACCATAACTGTAAGAAAGTCCAATCACGATGATGTTAGATATCGCTGCACAGAAACATATCACCCAAGACCAGCAAGAATCTTGCTCATTCTCTCGAGATTTCAGTCGTACTGCAACACAGCTTGGCTTTGAACTGCACCGACATGGAATATCTTCATTACATTTCACCACGACGTTCTTCATGTCGGCTTTGACTGTTCGGTTGTGATACTGTATTGTTTTAAAAAGACTATCAACCTTAGAGCATTTTGCAACAGACTGTTGGCCTAAATCGTAGGCGGAGATAAAACTTAAACTCATGTTTCGAAATTTGGGCATCTTCTCTGCGGCATCACTCCTGTTTTACCAGTTTTCACTCGGTCGTTTGGCTATTAATATATTTCTCATTACTAAATAAAATCAAGGTAGAGATTTCTCATGTATGTATCTGGACACAACCCCTTCTCTCAACATCGGCATTTCTTTGTCAGTAAAGCAAGAATAAGGAAACTAATAAGCGATGAATAGCGGCTTGTGATTTAGTCGTCTCAAATCCGGCAGTGTCCGTTAGTGAAACTAAGGATGATTTCGCGGGAAGGTTTTGACCACGTTAATTCAGTGGTTGTGGTCACTTTGTGGTAAAAACAAGTTGTTCAGTTAAATACTAGTTCTAAACAACGTAGCCTGAAAAAGTCTGAAAACGGTTATTCACTAACTTTTGCTCAAAAAACCGCTAGAAAATAGAATACAAAGACCATAGTGATACAGAATGTATTATGATAAGAAAATTGTGTTTACAAGCCATGAAGGAAAAGACCGATAAAAGGACAAATTATCAGGAACTAGAGGCTTTGTACCATCACGTGATGTCAGCAATGACAGCAGGCATAACAATAGAGTATTTTTTCCCTGGGAAACTGAATCCATTCTAATGTAAATCAGATTATACCAGAATCAATTGTTCCTGCCCCCTGTCATGAATGCCATCACGCGATGGTGCAAAGCCTCTATAGTGAAATATATTTTGTTATTCGTGGCATCAGCCGGTTGCGATTTCGATGTTAAAATTAAATCCCAACAGAACTGTTCTTTATTATGATATTATTATTATTAATTTAAATTTTTTTAAACTGAAGCTGTTCGGTTAATTCCTCACAAAAGCAAATAAAAATAACTTGGTTTAGGAAAACGAAAAAATAATGGCGTTTATGTTTTGATTCAGGCTAGGTGAATGTTTGGTGCAGGTGACCGCTGACCTGCTGATACCATACCACCTATTTGGTGTCCAGCTGCGTTGATTGGTGAACGAAAAACAAGCCAAGGAGGATACAAGTGAAAAACGTCCGCGCATGCTCTGAATCCGTATGCAAATTAGTCACATGAGTAAATTTGACTTTCAAACATGCCTGATAAATTGGACTTCACAAAATGCCAAAACTTAGTGTCCATGCTTGAAACTTAAGGCTAATTCTTTCATATTGTGTTTGTTAATACAGTAGCTTGGTCTGACAAAAGTATACTCTCGAAATTTTTTGTATACTTGGAGAAAACAAACATTTATTTTCTCACTCAAACTCTTCAAAATTCTTAGAAAACGTGCTGAAATGCACACATGCGCAAACGTTTTTCTCTAGTGTCGCCAAGGAGATTTGCAAACACCTACGTTGTAGATAGACTGACCCGAAATTATTGGTATTTTTTTTTGGTAAGATTCTTGTGGATGGCCATCATTTTTATATAGTGGATGGTGGATGGCACACCTACTATCGTTTCGATTGGCTAATCGGCGTGCTTTGATGGAATTAAATAATACGGTAGCTAAATTCGTCATTAATCTCGTACCCAGATCCCTTGCGCAGTAAAAAATAAGAGGTTTGGGTACGAGATTGTATCTGTCATTACAATTACATTCACATTGAAGGAAACTGAAAAAATCGGAATAAAAGCAAGATAATTGATCTTTTAAGTAAAATGTTCCACTAAGGAAGAGTATGTCCTCATCTATTTATTTTTCACTTTGATTTATTTGAAGTGAATCCAAATATTTGTCGAGGAAGGACGTGAAAAAGCAAAGTGTCAGCAAAAGACGGGAAATATTGAGAAATCAATTACGATCGATTACTTTAAAAGCACCTGATTTTTTACAGACAAGATTTGACTAGATTGTCAGAAGAATGAGTCAGAATTGGCAGTCATCTGTTTTTTAGTGAGTTTTATGGTCGTAGTCGGGGTCTTTCGAAATGTTTTTTTCTTATTTGAAGCAGTTCGTAGACTTTTTTCTGGCCTTAAGGTTGTCGCCTGAGAGTTTGGCAATACGAAGGAGAATTATCTTTATCCAAAATGTTCTCTAATTGTCACTGAATGTCTGTGCATTCTATATACTTTAATTAACCTATAGATAAACTTTATCAAGGAATAACTAGCTAGTAATGGGAGTAGAATGAAGCTTGAGATGCGAAAAAAGAACCCGAGAAAAACACCGTGAGAAGCATCCCACAGTCTTTCTTTTACAATTCTCTCTTAGATTTTCCCTCCAAACCAAAACTCTGTCGTCGAGTCTTCATCCGCCGTACACCTGAACTGACGGCTAATTCTCATATAGTATCCGAAACTTTCCTCATAAAGACTAGAGTCTGGTGTAGCCACAAGATCACATCTTTTACTCTGTCCATAACATGCAGCCACAAGGAACATACGGGACCTAAAACCCTGGTGTATCCACGTGGTACAGTTAGAGCAATGAGATCCCCGGATGTCGATGTAGGTGAATCTGTGGCAGCCGCTGCCGTCGAAGGAGAGTAGATCAATGTCTGTCCATCTCGCTACTGCATAGTCGCGCTTGTCTATGCCGTATGTGGAGTAGCTGCAGGAAGCTCTCCAGGAGTCCGAAGAAGAGCGAATGGAGTACATTCTAGAAAGCGAGAGCCTGTAGAAGGACCAGTTTGGATTGTCTTCATCCAAAGGGTTATCCACAAAGAATGGAGTTGAATTGAATTCGGTATTGTACTGCAAGGCATATGACAGGACCAGCGTCCAGGCGGACAAGAGTGCAACATCCATGTCACAGTAGACAGAAAATATGGTATCATTACCATCAAATACCAGGTAAATACCGGATGAATAGTTTTGCTTGAAACGAAGGTAATCCTGGCATGACCGAGCCTTCTTGTCACACTGGTTACCAAGGTAACCGTCTTGACATTCACAAGTAAACTCGATGTAGTGTTTACAGTTGCAATCCTTGAAGTAATGCGGCTGGAAAAAAGGTAAAAGACAATAGTACAATAGCCGTTTATATTCGGATAATTGTAAGGTTTACCCTAATTTTTAAAGGTTTCGTTAACTCACGATAACATGGAGTGTGGTGAGGTGTTGCGGACAAGTAAAAAAAGGTTGGCTCGAGATTCCGAGTCTGCCTTCTGTGTCATGGGATATATGTTGAGTTGTATTTGGTGGGATGGATTAAGTGATAAAAGGGCATATATATATCTCTTCCTCACCACTCATGCGTGAATGACCCAAAGAAAGGGGTGAAAGGAGGGGGGATAGATCAGGACAAGGCAGAGCAGAGCAGAGCAGGGCAGGGCAGGGCAGGGCAAGGCATAGTAAACTAGCCGAATAGAGCTGAGCTTCTGAACATAGAGAAAGGAGAGAAGAGTAGAGGAGACGAGGAGACCATTTCACATTTCATGTTACCTTGGGTAGCATTCTACTGTTCACTTCGTAGTAATCTCTTCCAACGTTAGCTTCGAGAGCATGACGATCAACATCCTTGTTCCGGTCATTCAGCTCACACCAAAACCCACTGTCCTCTCTCTTCCAAATATTAAAAGACTTGCACACCACGTTGCTATAGACACACATGTGAAAACACTGCCCAACGTCCGCTACTGCTGAGGTAGAAATCACGTGCCCATGCAAGACGTGATTGGCTATTACATCTTCCAATGATAGCGTAGCCCTGCACGGACAACCTGAAGACTGGACAACGCGATTGTAGACTGACAAGATATACACTGCGATGTACGAAGAAATGAGAAGGGAATGCTTCATTTTGGCGCCGGAATCATTAGTTTGGATCGTCTGGTTGGCTAATCGATAACTGAGAGTGGATAAAAATGAAATAATTGGTGAACAATCAAATGGAAAAGACCTATTAACAATTTTTCTTCTCTTATGGTAAAATAAACCAAAAATGTGGGGGCCATGTTTGAAGAACTTAACAAAAGATTTGTCAATGCATTCTTTTGTTATATCCCCCAACATGGCCGCCGTGTCTTTTGTTATTTAATTCTCTTGGGAATGGTTGAAAACCATCAATTCGATAGCTTTGATTAATCGATTCTCTGTGTAACTACTATATTTTACGACATAACGGTAATTTAGTGCGAAGGCACGTTCAGGCACAAGGGTTGTCAAGATAATTGCAAAAGCCAGACAAGTTTGCTTATCTAAAGTGAGCGTTTTAGAAAATTTTTCAATTGTTTTAATTTTATTAAATTGTACATTTTGGTTCGTAGTACAAAACAAAAACATTGAAATTACATGGATATTAACGCAAGAATACGACAGAATTTGCCGAACAAAGTTGGAAATGTTTCGATTACATAATAACCAAATATCAAAACTGTCAATCAAAGTAGGGGAATGAAAATCAATTCTACTTTTCAATTTTATCAAGGAATTTCACACCAGATGTACGAAAACACCCTCTGGGCAAGGATGACCTGTTGTTTCCTTGGCAATGGTCTTGGTTAGGTCAGTACGTGTAATTCAAAAATATTGATTCAAAGAAATTTCAAGTAAAAAACTTAAAGTGCCTTTCGTGACCCCTAACTCAATATCTTCACGTATTGATTTTACATCAAGTAATAGTTAAATGGCTAAAAACATTTTTTAAGATTTAAAAAATATCAATAATATAAGGCAAAAACTAATCATAATGTATAAATAAACGAATAACTATATAAAAAGAATAAATGCATGTGACATTTTATTTCGATTATTCAACATTAATATTTCCCCTGCTTTTTCAACACACTTCAACTTCACTTCTAGATTAGATTTTTATTTGAAGCTTTGCTTTCTTTTTCTTCTTTTTTTTTTAGTTACTTTTTCTTTACTTGCTTTTTTTTTTCTTCCTTTCCTCGTTCTTCATTCTTCTCTCCTTTTCCCTTTCATTAACTTCCTAATTTCTCTCGCTTTCTTTTTTTCTTTTCTTTTATTTGCGACACAACTGTATGGGAAAAAAATTTACGCAGAGATCGATTAATGAACCCTTTTTAAAATTGTCTTGGATTCAGTTGAGGCCAACATGGAAATACAAAATAAATGCAACAAATTCCATCGAGAAAAAATCTGATTTCTTTTATATTTTCATGTTAGCACCACCTTCAAGATAATTTTGAGAAGGCTTCACTCCTTAATTGTTCTTACCTAAGGTCCAGGAAACAAAAGATTGAAGATATCCAGCACCCTTGTGAAACTCCGCCAAATTTTCCGGTGTAGTGAAGTTCCAAAATCCTCAGGAATGATCGACAAAGTATTAGAAACAGTAAAAGTCTGCTGATTCTATACTAACATGGAAGTAATATACTTTATTTTATCGGCCGTGAATGATTTCATCTGCTTCATCGTCAGCTAAAGAAGGAAGTCTTCCAATTATCGGCCATTTATCTTAAAAAGAAAAAAAAAAAATCTAAACGTGTCAAAACGAACGTTTTACTGTCGGAAGAACACGTCATCTCAGGCCTTCAACATTCGTTCACGACTCACCAAATGAAAGCACGGCAATCCGCCGGTAAATGGTTGTTTAGAGTGTTGTATACGCGTCGGGACATTCTGTCTTTGTTTGTCCTCTTGAATCCAAACTACTCTTCTAATGAATCAAGCGGTATTGTATAAGGGCGGGAAAATTCTTCGACGCGTCTGGTTCTGGTGACTGTGGCACGTAGAGATGCCCCGCATGAGAGGAGCTTGGGAAGGTTGGTCAATTTTGACCGCCAATTTTCGTTGTCAAAAAGTCAAAGCGTAGCATTCTAATAACGCTTTAGAAGATGATCGGTGATCATTATTACATACACGTTCTGTAAACGTTGCCAAACTGGAACCAATTAAAGTGTCATAGAATGAAGGCATTTAACCCGTGAAATAGATATTGGACTAATACACATTAGTAGACCCTAATTTCATTGTTTTCTTTTGTCTATTTGACTATTACACGTTGACTAATAATTTTTATTTCACGGGTTAAATGCCTTCACTCTAACTGAAGCTGACGAGTGCGTGCATAACTCGTTATGTTTATGACCTTATCCAGCTTTTTTTATTTATTTATATAAATTTTTCAGTGATCTAGCTTGCAATATTTTAGTGTTGTTGGAAAAGTTTGAAGCACAGAATATAACGTATAAAGTGGTTTTCATTAACCAGTACACTTTGTTTCCCGGGTTAATGAAAACCACTCAAGTATTTTTGCTTGCATTATAAAAATTAACCCAAGTTATTTTGTCTAATATTCATTTATTTTCTATTAAGATAAAGTAAGCTTCAAATGAGCCACGAGTAAGATAAACAAGCCACAAACAATCAGTTCTATTTATCTTTTCACTAACTTTATTTAAGAATCAATGTTTTTGCTACAAAGCTTACCAGTTGTTTCCACTTAATTTAAATAGTTTTACAACTTCTTAAATTACTCTAATATTATCCGTTATGCTTCTAATTATATTTAGTCGGGTCCTCTAATACAAGCTTTAAGAAAGTGGGGAATTTGTTATTTGAACGTTTCTTCCATATTATTTCAGTATTACTTGTATTCTTTGATTGTACGTTACGTCATCGCCGCCATGTTGGTGCCATTTAACAAGACTTCTAATTAACATCCCGCATTGTCAACGGCACCACAATGGCCGCCATGTTTTGTCTTTTGACTCTCTTGGGAATGCTTGCAACCCATCAATTAGTAAAAGCAGTATTAACTTACTTCCTTAAAGTATTGCAACCCTTTCTATTATATTCTATGCATTCCATTGCAGTCACACAACGTTTTCTTCTCAATAGGTCTCTTAACCTTGGGTGTAATGTTTTCCCATTTCAGACCACGTGTCATTCCCTAGAGCATCATTTCTTTGTTAAATGGTTGCACATGAGAAGACACAGAAACAAAGGATATTATTCTCAAGAGAGTGACACATGGTCTGAAATGGGAAAACATTACGTCCAAGATAAAAAAAAAGAAAGAGGTTTACTCCCATTTCTTTTACATGCGGTTTATAACCTAAATTACTCGATTTAAGAGCAATACATAACTTAACATAAATATTTTTTAAGTCTTAAATATCATGTTACAGTAGGTCTTCAAAGACTGTTTTAGCCTTTGAAAAATTTCTTACTTATGACTACGTTGATCTAATGTTAAAATTGAAGGAGGTATAACAGTAGGAATTTCTAGACTTAATGGCATAACATCTGGATAGAGTTTGTTAGGTATCTCCCTTGATTTGTGGATTTTCTCCATTTTCTCTGGAATCTCTCACTCAAAAAACCCATTTCACCATTTTCCATACATTGGTTCACTGGTCAAACACAAAGCATTCAGTCGAGGTTGCAAGGTTCAAAGTTGAATAATCCTTTGAAAGTACCTTGGCGCCTCGCTTGAGCGTTTTGTGTTTGACCAGTGAACCAATGTATGGAAAAATGGTGAATATGCTAAATTCCAATTCCATCTTTGAGTCAACCATGCCTCAAACCAAAAGATGTTTGAGGGTTCCACAATTTAAATATGCTCATTTTTTGTTTTGTTTTTGAGAATAATATTATCCCTGTTAAGATAACTGGCTCATACTTGCTTCAAAATCCCATAAAATTTATCAGCATTTTGTTACTAACGTTGTTATATGTATGTGCCTTCTCATTTTGAGAAGAAAAAAACAATTTGAAAATAGGCTGCCACAGGCAACCCAGTAATAAATCTAAATTTACCCTGACTTTTTAGCTGTTAAACAACAAAGAATATTGAGGGGAATGAAGACTGCTATTATTTGAAATACGTAAGTAATGTTTCACTCTATATTTTATGACATTAATATAATTACATTTATACAAACTATAGTAGTTACAGCAAAACCCTAAGTTTATACTGTACATGACCATCTTTTGAAGTGTTCACATAAATAATTTGTACCGTAAATGGTATTTGATGCACAACATTTTCGTTCCAAATGAGTAGCCTCAATATTGTCTTATTTGGTCAAACGCTAGAGCAAAGACAATATCCAAATTTATGGTTTATGGCCTCTTTGTTTAATTCCTGATATGTATTGATTTGTAATGTCGTACACTAAATTTGACAAAACATTTCCTTATGTCAAAAGGAAAACCTTGTGTTTGAAGCAGACAGGGTTTAGTTGAGTAAATTTCTAAAGATGCTAAATAGATGACAAGACTCTAAATAAATCTTAGTTTGGAATTGAACATTTTCTTTGAACACGATGAAACAATAGACTTGGAGAATCAATAGATTCGATTTTACAACAAAATTTAAAGTCTACAGTCTACTTGCGTCAGACACCACAAAATTATTAAAACCATTTTTTAAATTTTTCCTCCAACATAACCGAAGATATATATATATTGGTGATTAACTTCTTTCAGTTGAGAAAATAAAATACTCAGAATATTGGAAGCTTGATAAAAAGGAAGCCAAAAAAATCAGGAAATTTCAAATTATGTGAATATTCTGCACAAAATGAACTACTTCAGCAATACAGCACAGAAAAAAAAAACAGATTCCCAAATTGGGAATTTGATGGGAATTTCCTTGAATTCCCAACAAATTCCCATCCAATTCCCAGAGAGAATGAAATTGGGAATGTGACACCATACTGATACCCAATGTTAGTTTGTTGTGAATTTTGTTTTTCTATTGGGTATTAGAAGGAAATTCCCAACAATTCCCAATATGGGAATCTGGTTTTTTTTCCTGTGCAGTGGTCATCTTGAATCACAAGGCATTATAGGGCTACCAGAGGGCAAATAAAGCTTTGTTACAGTAATGACATTGATTGATATTAAAAGCTCACCACAAGAGAAAACAACAAAGTAAGATGAATTAAGACAGCACATCAATCACATTTTATCCATAAAAAAAGATAAACACATGAAACGGTATATATTTTTTGTCATCTTAGTTTTGTTTTGCCCCCTTGCAAGATGACTGCCGTATTGTCAAAGAAAAGTAGTCCATTAAAGCTAGTTCTGAACAATAGAGAAATTGAAACTGGAGTATTAAGAATATCCAGTCGAGTTAATGTCAGACTTTAGATTCTTGATGTATGCTAGAACCATGTTCAACATAAGTCACTGCGATATAGGGTTCAAAAATCTACCAGTTTGAGAATATTGACAAAAACACATTTATGCATGGGCAGTCTTTTGCTTTTGTTTTGGCAAGAACTTTTGCAAACCCTTATACCATTCTTCATTTTTCTTCTGAAGACTTTTGACATATAAGGCTGAAATCCGCTTCTCAACCTTCTCTTTGTATGTAGTTGAAAGGAAAATAGAAAATTTGATAGCGTAAAGCTTGTCATATTGTTCCAAGAGAGAGAAAAGAAAGGCCATATCTCCCTTGACGTTCAAATCATTATCAACAAACTCAATCCCTGAATACAAATTAAATCTCTCGCTGTTCTTAACACTCCAAATAAAGGAGTAAGCAGAGGTCAAAAAGTAGACTCCCAATGGTATGGCAAAGATAAAAGTAAAAGCTCTATAATATGGAGCAATAAAGCGAGAGCAGAGAAAATACTGATACTTCATGGTGAATAACTGTTTCAGTCGACAGTCAAGGTTATCACTTAAAGCACCATAGAAGTATGAAATAAAAATTAAAATACCCAAACTATACAATACTTGGATAACCCCTCTAAATACATAAACCTTCATAAGTGTGTGAGCTCCCTCATGCCAGTTTTTGAAATTTTCTACTCTCTCATACAGTGTTTTTACCTTTATGGCTTCTGACATGTCAAATGGGAGGGTTGCTACATCCTGCTTTGCTTTGACTTGAGGTGTCTGACTTCCCGATGGTTCATCAGCTGGTTTGGGTGTTTTACCAGGATCGATGAAAGCCATCTCTATGTCTTCGACATTTGGTTCTTTAGGCGATGTTTCCTTTGTTGTAGTTGCTGGTGAACCTTTCCTTTTCTCGGAATTTGAGATCACTTCTATAATGTCTGAAAGAGTTCCCACAGACTTGTAACAGTCTGTCACCAAGGAAACAAAGTGATTCAGTGTTGCAGATGTCTTGGGGTACATGATCCAGAAATTATCAATGACAAGAAGAATCAATGCTTCAACAACAAGGATGAAAGGAAAATATGCAGGATACCACTTCAGGTTTTTTTGAAAGCACTCTGAATCCACATAGGCATACGATCGATAGTCACTCATCACAGTCATGACTGTTGTGGTGGTGTCGTTGTTGATAACATGATACTGCACTTGGTCGCATACATCACTTTTTAGCTTTAAGGCTGTTGGTGTACGAGGACTAATAGACCTGGTACAGTCAACAGCAGGTATACAAACCAAGTTGTCCTTTGCAGCTTGTATGGCAGTCGCCGTCAAGGCAATGGTCATTATTGCCCCAGTAAGATATCGACATAGTACATCCCACCAAGGGGTTAGTATCTTAAGAGCGGCATCGGGTTGGGGTGTCTGTCCTAAGACAATCATGGTTCTCTAATTCCTTCACAGCTCTTAAAAAGTATATTTTCCTAAAAAATTACAAAATAAATTTCAATTCATTTTTGTAAACTGAGCTTATTTTACAGGTAGGTGAAGGTTTTATTGCATACCAAGTTTGAAATATATGGAGATTACCCTTTTGATTGACGTCCACCAAAACTCAATCTTTCATTTGTGATTTAGATATCAGTTGGTCACGTGTGACTGGGAATCGCAGTAACATGTAAATAATGTCAGCAGAGAAGAAAACATAGCAGAAAGTCTGGGAAAATTCAATGTAGGAGTGACCTTTTGGTGATTGCATTCATGATTCCCCATCACATTTCAGGCTTCATATGGAACATGCAACAAAACCTTTACTACCATTCTTTGAAATAGCTCTATACACCTTACAACTGATCAAGATAAAAAATCATTTTTGAACATTGGTAACGTATGAACTGCCATGTTTCTTCCTAGATTTTTCAGAAACAACAAATTTAATGAACCTTACTTTTATGTTTTTTTAATGAATAAAATTTTTATCGTAATTAATTAAATACCGATGTAAATTTTTTAATCATAGTCGATAAAGTAATAAGGTAATATTTTTTGATCAACTGTCATCGAATACCCCGAATAGACCAATAGTTAACAAATAAAAAATTCATAAAAAACATCTGCTTTAGAAGGATTTACTTTTCTTGCTTCTAAACCAATACCAAAATACGATTTATCTTCTACATTTAATATCAATCATTACTTTAGAGCTCAAACTAACACAAATCAAAGGATTTTTCGCAATAATTCTTAGCTGTGAATGATGATTTTAAAGCTTATGTTGGGTCCGAGCTGAAATAGTAAGGCAAGAGCATCCTGAATTCAAAGGTAAAGGACGTCTTGATCGCTTTAAAAGAATCTAAATATTTCATCTTTTCTCGAACTAGGTCAAAACCATATTGGAATAGAAACTCCCTTTAAACGACAGACACTAACTGGAAATGTTTTTAGACGTTATAGTCCACAATCTAATGATATAGTTTGAACCTGACGGAGTACAAGCTTATGGCTGCCATGGAAAAAATAGCCAAAACATTTGCTAAATAACGAAAAAATAAAATACAATTGCAAACGGAGAACACTATCATTAACAGGCTACTCAACTATGTGTTATTTTTATGGAAATTGGTTCTAGGGTAGTTTTTTTAACGGGGTAAAAAAATGGCTTACCTTTCACATACACCTTTGCATTCATAACCACTAAGAGTAGTAGACGTGCCACAGGGAACCCAGTCGTATCTAAGGCTAGGCGTGGCGTCTAGGTTGATATTGACACCTCCCATAAAAGGGATGGGCCGTAAAAGGAAGCTTAAATCCTCTCTCATTTACTATAAATTTTCATTTGAAAATTTCTTTCAAGATTATCTTGATCACTGTAAGGCAAACAGGAAACAAGAAATACCTCTAATGCAAACGAGAAGTTTGATTTTTCTTAACGAAGTAAAGTACTCAAACTACAGAGTACTAAATATGAGAAATAAATGATATTTAGTCTCAGTTTATGTTCTGTATTTTTCGATTGACATTATGTCATCACCAGCCTCTCATGGTTGCGTTGCTGCCATTTAACAAAAGATTTCTCATTAGCATCCATTGTTACATTGTTACATCCATACTCCACTTCTTCCCATACTAGTCTCTTATATTTTTCTTATCTTATACCCCACCTTTCCCCATACTAGTCTCATATATTTTCCAATCTTAGCCTCCACTTTTTCCCATATTTCCCCCCCCCCCCCCCCCCCCCCCCCCTTTTTAGGGTGCACTGCAGTCCTTGAGTAGAGCTAAAGGATATTTTATGGAAGCTTGATCCACATTTTAAAATCTTCTTTATTACAGATTGATTGGATATACAGCTCAAATAATAACTGAAGAAAATCTTAATCCACATTGGACACTGTATATAAAACTACGAAAAAATAAAATGCTAATTATCATAAAATTTATAAAGCTTTTCCTACTGTAGCTAATAATATTGCTTTTTTAGACCATCTAAAGTATGGTATTAAATATTATTAAATGTTGTTTATGTGGTATACTCCACAAGCAAGGATATCTCTAATTCTTTGAATATTATATATATAACAGTTTTACATAAGATTTTAGCACCTTATAATCACATTTATCTATTGTTGGGCTACATTGTCTAATGAAATCATTTAGTGTAAGGTCACCATCATTGTCAACATTAGAGACATATGCTAACTAGTTAAACAATTAGTAAATGTTACTGTGATTTTCATAAGCATCAGTACTCTGTGTCTCCCAGTTGCACGCTGAAATTTTGTTTTTCGCTGCTTGCACTCCAAAACATGAAAGGTACCGACTGATTAAGTTTGATTGACAGCAGCGAAAAAACAAATTTCAGCTTGCAGCTTGCAGACACAGAATTTGCATGTTTACGAAAATCGCAGTAACCCAAGTAGCATGATTGGATATTTATCCATTCATCCATGCTTTACTTATGAGGTTAACATAAGTTATTTGATTAATAGACCTTTTTACCAAAACTGCAGCCATCTTGATTCTTGATTTCTATTGTTTTAATCACGACTGTAACTTGATGTTTTTCAACGAGAAGCCCATCTAAAAAGCGATAGCTGACTTCCAAGATATGCTTCACTTGTCACGCACAAAGGTTTCAGTACAAGGCTATGTGCTAAATTAAATGTATTCTTTTCTCCTGTAACGAATCACTGAACATTATGCATGAAGCCTCAAACTGAAACCTTTGTGTGTGGCAAATAAAGTTTATTTTGGGAGTGGGCTATTGGATTTGGTAGTAGTTGGAACAATATGCAAAACACCAAGACTTCAAATTATTTGAGAATGTCACCCTGCCACTCTATGCTTTATAAATTTTCTCTGTTTGCCCCATTGGTATCACATAATTCAAGATGGCTGCCGTATCAGTGAAAGGGTCTATTGAATAGTATTTACAGCTTAAATAAGATAGTATGAACAAATCACCATGGTCATCATCAACACAAGCATTATAGCCATGGTCATCATCATCACCATCTCCATTATTATCATCATCATCATGGTCATCATTATCACCATCTCCATCATTAATATCATGATCATTATTAGCAAAATCACCATGGTCGTCATCATCACCATCTCCATCATTAACATCATCATCATCAACAACTCAATCATCATGAATCAGAATCTTGAACTTTTTCATGCTTGTATTTTAGTTCCTGGCATAAAACGTTCAGGCATTAAGGCATTTTAAGATGTACATTTCTGATGGCATATAGAAGACTTACTCTCAATGCAAACTCTTTCTATGTACAAGAGTCAACTTTTTATCAATTTTCTTTCTCTTTTCCTTTGATAAAAAGGCAGCTAGCCTGTTGGAGTACAGCTGGTCATACTCATTCAAAAGAAAAAAGAGAAGAGACATGTCGCCTCTAATTCGTACAGATTCAGATGTATCAAGATTTGTTTTTACTTTAGCATCTCGGCTGTAATAAAACACCCAGCAAAGGGCATAAAAAGATGTGCCTAAACACATGACTACAGGAATAGCTATTATAAGAACAACAGCTCGATAAAATGGTGCAATAAACCTAGAGCATTGGAAAAACTCATAATCAGTGATAAAGACCTGTTGTAGCTGGCACTGAACAGTATTTCTCAGCATGCTATAGTATAAGAAATTAATTGTGAGTGCAAAACAACACATTATGCTTTGAGAGACTGCTCGCAGTTTGTATACTCGTAGTAAAGTGTAGGTAGATTTATATCTGCGTTTGAAGGCACCCACTTTTTCATACAAAGCTTTTATTTTTACAGCATTTGAGGGAGAAGGTGTGGTTTCTTCTCTCTGTGAGTCTTTTCGATCTTCATTTTCATGAACCTCTGACTTGAACTCTTTATCGGGTGTGTCCATTAATGGTTCTTTCTCAGGTTTAATGGCAACCTTACCTGATAGCAGGTCTTCTCCTTCATCTTCCTCATCTGCTTCAGATGCTATTTCTTTTAGCACATCCGAAAGTGTAGCCTCTGCATTGTAACACTCCATAACTAATGCTACAAAATGATTCAATGTAGAGGAAGTCTTTGGCATTTTGCTCCAGAAATTATCAATCAAAAGAAAGAAGACTGCCTGTGAGAAAATGATGAAAGGAAAGAATGCCGAAAACCAGGGTAATACTTTTCGATAACACATGGAATCAATGAAGTCATACTGACGTCTGTCACTCATTGTCGTCATTAGGATAGCCTGTGACGAGTTTAACATTGGTTTTCCTTTGCTGCAGATGTCTCCTAGGAGATTGTTATTTGGGAGTGTTTTATTCCACACTGCAAGAGGATCATTAAGAAACTCGGAACAATCCACAGCAGGGATGCATATGAGGTTGTCAAGAGCTGCTTGTAATGCAGTGGACGTCAGTGCAATGGTCATTATTGCAGCGGTAAGGTAGTGTGCTAACACATCCCACCATGGAGTCAGTATTTTGAGGCCTGTATCGGGCTCAGCTAATAATAGCCCAATAGGGATCATTTTCCTTTAGGTGTAGATAGAGGGTCCAAGTAATTTAGCGATCTCTGTAGGCCAAAAAAAAAAATCAAATCAAAATTACTACATTGTAACATAAAGAATATGACATGAAATTTTAGAATCTGGAATCCAGGCCTTGGAATCTGGAATCCAGTTTATAATGGAATCCAAAATCTACCCTTTTGGAATCCAGAATCCGCTACTTTGAAACTCAAATTTTACACTCAAATATCTCCACCAAGAACATCTGTCATCAGATGTATATTAACGATATAGAATCTGGAATCCGCAATACAAGAGTTTTGGAATCCGGAATCCAGACGCTTGGGATCCGTAATCCAGTCTCGGAATCTGGAAACCAGTGCTTGGAATCCGGAAAAACACCTTAAGTCCGGATTCCCTTACTTGGGGCGATTTCATACCACAATCTAGATCTGCTTTAGTAATCTTCATGTTTAAATTTGCTATCACTCACTTAGGTAAGCTCATAATTAAATAACATAATAATATATTACAAAAATGTCAATGTAAATCAAGGGAGAACGCCGGACAACGCCAGACTGGGTCTTGTTTACGCGTAAGACACAGTTTGGCGAGCTCCCTTGTGTAAATTTAGGGAGTATCAGTAAGCTTATAATATACAGAAAATAAAAATCATTAGACAGACGATGTGTTTTTTTTCTTTAAGGTAAATCTTTAAATCTCTCTAATTCTACAACGTCTACCTAAAAGTTAAGGTTATAATTTTGTAATAAAAAGGTGTAACAGTCTAGTTTTTAGTTCAATAAACCTAGTACCTGATCAGACAAAGTAATATAAAACGTAAGTGTGTAAAAAATATCCAATTAAGCTTTACCACCTTCTTTGAAGTTATTTTGGAAGAAAGAAAGTCTGGTTTGTGAATGCAAAAAAGAGGGATAATAATAAATGCAGGCCAGTAACAAGTCAGATTTAGTTTCCTTCTTCGCCCTTATTGAAAATGCTTCTTCGGCGAGTGTGAAGGTTTGTAAAAATTCCAAAAAGGTTTGAATAAACACGCTTTTTACAGGGTAAAATATCAAAATTTAGCGCCAGTTGGATTAAAGGATTATTCATGTATCCTAAGGCACAGTTTTATTTAAGAAATGAGGCATAAAATAACAGTTTTTTGGATGTTTTTTTCGACCATACTTACCCTTCCCTTCGCCCTTCCAGAAACAGAAACATCTGTTCTAGTTGATCGATATTTCCATCCCAGCTTGCAACACAGCAGACAAGACACAGGTAACCCAATAATCATAAAATACCATAATCTTCGAATCTTTGAGTGGAGTATTCTTTCTTTGGTTTTAATGAGGATGTGATCAGAAAAAAAAATAAAATTCGTAAGTAGTTCATTGCACACTCTTAGATTTCACGAATGACGGTTAGTGCATTATCCTACAATAACACATGGATATTTTTGATAAAACGACAAAGAATCACATCGATTTGTCATTAATATTTTGTCCTTTCAGTGCTCTCAAAAACTCCGGCATGAAGTCGAAAAAAATCCCTTTAGCAATCTATTTAATTTTGTTAGAAAAATCAACTTTTCCTAAAAAGAAAGTATAACCTAGATTTTGAGGAGTTTTTTTCGAATAAGCCCATAATAAGTATTGAGGGTTTTCGATGCACCAAACTGGTTTCAAAATTAGCAAAACATCAAAATACCACCACAGACGTCATCACAGACACAACACCACTGAATAAAGCACAGAATGAGAGATTGGGCTGCCTGTGTTTTTGAGCCCGCGCACATCGTGGGCTTAAATCGAACTTTTAAAAGTAGTCAGCCATGAGTACGAGTGCATCCACTTCGATTAGGTGTAATGATTTCGAAAATACTGATCAACTGATCAAGTACTATGATGACTGGGCAAAAGAATATGATAAGGTATGAAAACTACTTTTTCCCGACGAGCTCGGTGTTGTATGTGAGTGGAGTTGTCTGTTGGTTCTCTCCTGTGCTTCAGGGTTTTCCCGGTTCTCCGGCTTTCCTACCTCCGCAAAAATCAACTTCTAAATTCCAATTGGAAACCAGTGGAAGAAGAGCCACTCTGTGGAATCCACTGTTAATCTCATTATTATTATTATTTTTCAGACATCTATCTGAACGCTGATATTGTACATGGTTGACCGTCGAGTTAGAGGTCGAAATTCGTAAACAACAATTTTACAAAGAAAACGTAAATTAATATTTTTTTAAATTGGTAAATCTTGAACTATCAGTTGGGGTGCAACCACATGTCTCAAAATCCCTTGAAAAATTAATAATGAAACAGCCCCCATGTTAGTAAAAACAGAGAAGCTATGGCGGCTATGATGTAACAATAATAATAATAATGATAATAATAATAATTTTTTAAAAATAAATAATAAACATGTTAGTAAAAACAGAGAAGCTATGGCGGCTATGACGTAACAATAATAATAATAATGATAATAATAATGATTTTTTTTTTTTAAAATAAATAATAAACTTTATTGACAATATTAATTCTTCGAGATACAATCAGTAATAATAATAATACTTCTACATTAATTTCTCACTAAGAAATAATAATAATAATAATAACAATAATAATACATTTTCTTAAAGTGCCTATCCAGAAGCTGTTCTAGGCACTGAACATGAAGGATAACGAAGAAGGGCGTGGAGGAGGTGGGCCAGAGGGGCTACGGCACCCACCTCCCAACTTTTTCCCTTTTTCCCAAATAGTATCTTATACTTTGTAATCTTAGCTCCTCCCCTTCCCCTAAGTTTCCAGGCTTTGTTGTCACTCAGTTCTGCCCCCCCCCCCCCCCCCCCCCTCCACACACCTTTTTCAATACTGGTCTCATATATTTTCCAGTCTTAGCCCCCTCCCCACTTTTTAGGGTGCTTTTCAGCCCCTGAACAATAATAAATACAATAAAAAGAAAATAAATAGGCGTTTTGGATAATAACAATGAAAATTAGTAAGAAAAAAATGGATTGGAACAAGTGAAGTATGCCACCCACCTCCCTGATGCCACACACTTCTGCTAACTTAGTCTCATATTGCATCGGGATCAAGGCGCATAAGGCCACATAGCACACAGACAGTTCCTAGAAAGTCTTCTAACCAAGATATTTTACACAATGTCAGGATACACAAACTGTACGTGGCTACATCTGCCCTAAAGTTGGTGCAAAGAAGCTTGTAGAGTTCCTGGAGCAGCTCAAGTTTGGGACAGACTGTAGAATACTTGATGTTGGGTCTGGCACTGGATTGGTAGGTGAAGAGCTCAAAAAGTTGAACTACACTAATCTTGATGCTCTGGAGCCATCAGAGAAGAGCAATGATGTAGCCAGAGCCAAAGGCCTTTACAAGAAGTTTTTTGTTGAGTTAATACTGCCCGGAAAACAACTAGGCATTTTACCTAACTCTTATGATGCAGTCATAAGCATAGGAGTATTCACAAAAGGGAATGTGAAAGCAGAAGGAGCGATGGATGAAATGGTACGAGTGGTCAAGCCTGGTGGACTGATTTGCTTCTCAATAAGAGAAGATGTCATTTTGGACAAGGAATATGGATATGAAGAGAAGATGGCACAACTGATAGAAGGGAAAGTATGGACACTCTTGTCCAAGTCTCTTGAAATGTATCATCTGACAGGTGACCTCTTCAAGTGTCATATGTTTGTTTATCAAGTTTTATGAAACTTTCTTTTAAATTTAATTCATAATGGAATTCTGCACCTTTGTACTTAAATTGAACTCTCAAACCAATCCTAACTATAATTCATACTGGTTAGAGCAGTGCTCTGGGGTCATAAATAGACTGTAACATGGATTGTGTGGGGGCTTCCAGAGCCATCTTCTCATTGCCTTCAGTCCAACAACCCCAATAAGAGGGCTTTCATTTATTAGCACATTTGTTTTCACACTAGGTAATGATGAGTTAATTTTCTTTAGTGTGTACACACAGTAATAGTGATGGCAGTTCTTTCTAGTTTTTTTCCTTTTCTAAATTTGTTTACTGTTAAAGTTATGGTGTGAAATATATTATATCATTGATTACATATAAAATAGTACAGGTTAATGTAGCTGGTTGGTCTGATTCTTAACCTTAAAAGAGCACTTGTAGTCTCCCCTTCCCCTCCCCTCCCCTTCCCAAGTCTTTGTTCCTTAGCCTTTTGCCCTCCTCAACCAACTAATAAATCATACAGAGTGACCAAGAAAACTAAGGAGACTGCCACAGTCTAACACTCATGGGTGGATTAAGGGTCAGGGAGTCGGTGTGGGCCATGGTCCCTCCTTTTAGTCTGGTATTCTCTTTCTTTTTAGTCTAAAATATCCCCAGCTCACAGGAAATAGCATTACTGGAAGCCACATTTGAAAAAACTTTCTTGACAGCATGTCCGTAGACCCAATAGTCAACAGCATTCTTCCAATGCCAATATTTTCCAGTTCCCCTTTCTCAGATTCCTGGATCTGCCACTTGCACTAGCAGCAGCAACAGCAGCAGTAGTAGCAATGATAACAATAATAATAATAATAATAATAATAATAATTTCCCTTTTATAATTGATAATGATAATAATAAAACAAATAAATAAAAATTTGATTGATAAATGAATGGAATTGATTCACTTTTTAATGGAGATTCCCTGTTGATTGTGGTGTAACACAGGAAACCCAAGCATGAATATAATCACTTTGAATGGCAAACATACATTATTGTACATTATGTGTTTAAACCACTCTTAACCCTAGAGTCCTATCCATGCCGCACCTGCTTGATGAAATGCCAGGTCTCTGGGAAACCCTAGGATTTCAAAAGCTGTGACTGGATACAAAATTTTATACTTTCGAGCAATTTTTTCACTTTTAAGCAACTTTTTTTGTTGACTTTTACAAGAATTCAAACCAATTATTAGACCCAATAAGAACAAAAAAATTTTTTACTGCAATGATTCAAATTCAGGTGGCGGACGAAGCAACGTTCCGAATGCTCCAGTGATTCTCAACAAAGCTGAAGCCATTAACATATTCTAAATTTATGTTAACAATTCTAAGTTATGAAATCATCAAATTGATAAGAAACGTTTAAAAATATTTGAGCAACTTTTAGATTTCGGAGCAACTCTGATTTTTTGAGCAATTTTTTGGGAAATCATGAACAACTTTTTGGAGCAATTTGTGGACAAGCCCTACCCCTAAGTACTATTAGGGAAGCGAGCGTTGCGTGATGACACTAATAGCGGCTGCGTGGACTAGTTAAAAAATTTAAATTTTCAGAAGATGGTAGATGCAAATAACGAGTGGGCCAAAGCTATTGCTTCTACTGCTGAGACAAATTCCGTCTTTCGTGCCGAAAAGAAAGACATTCAAGAATGGTTTGATTCCAGAGCTCAAGGCTACGATGAGGTACGGCAAAATACCATTAAATATTGTTCTCATTGTCGTCTGCCAGACAATACAAAATTACAGTAGATTTAAAAAGGTATAGCCATGTAGTATTAGTTTGATTTATGCCTGACGATATTTTCACTCCTAAGTATATTAATATGGCGTCATATTTCATAGAAAATTAAAAAAACAAGCGTGCATTTGGTCGGTTTGATCGCTAAATAGTCAATTTCCCCGAGGATAGCCCCCCTTTTGATAGATGCATAAAGCCCATGGAATCGATAAAAAGTGATTGGAAATTAAATCGATCAATCACATACTCCGACGAAGGACTAACGTCCGAAACGTCAGTTTCACAAAGCTTTAATCATGGTGATTCAATTTATCCACAAGTTCCTGCTCATTTATAGTTAATCGATTTATACTATTTAGAAAAGTCGTTTCCTTTCACAAAGTAATGAATAATTTACTAAAGCTATTTTTGTTTTGATACCTTCCTTCCTTCCTCTTTTCCTTCCTACTTCCCTCTCTTTCTCCTTTTTTATTCGATTATTTCTTTGTAATTCATTTTCATTAAATTTTAGAGAGTCAAATTCCTTGGTTACCTTTCTCCTAAAAATGGTGCAAAGAAGCTCATAGAGTTCCTTGAGCAGCTCAAGTTTGGGACAGACTGTAGGATACTTGATGTTGGGTCTGGCACTGGATTGGTAGGTGAAGAGCTCAAAAGGTTGAACTACACTAATCTTGATGCTCTGGAGCCATCAGAGAAGAGCAATGATGTAGCCAGAGCCAAAGGGCTTTATAATAATATATTTGTTGAGATTCTTGGCTCAGATAAACAGCTTTCCATTCAATCCAATACCTATGATGCAGTCGTAAGCATAGGAGTATTTTCAAAAGGGATTGTGAAAGCAGAAGGAGCGATGGATGAAATGGTGCGAGTGGTCAAGCCTGGTGGATTGATTTGCTTCTCAATACGAGAAGATGTAATGTTCGACAAGGAATATGGCCATGAGGCTAAGATGGCAGAACTGAGTGACAACAAAGCCTGGAAACTCCTATCTAAAACCAAGGAGCCCTATATACCTGGTTACAAAGAATGTTATATGTTTGTATACCAAGTCTTGTGAGAACAACAAGAAATACAACATTCAACTAGATACACCTCTTTTTTAGCATCTTAATTTGAATTGTAATTATAGACACCCCCTTCCCCCTCCCCAAAGTGCCACTACGCAGGCTAATAATTATAGATGTCTGTCTTACTTTTGAACCTGCACCAAATAGCTTTAAGCTACCAGCAGATAAACAATGCAAGTGTAATAATTCAAATCAATCAAAGTCAAACATTCCCTCTGAAACAAGCCTTGGGCTTCCTGTGGTGTAGCTGGGTACTTTGTAAATCAAGTCTTGTAAGAAGAGATGATTTCATTCAATAAGACAAGGATATTTGGTGTCATCAAGGTAAGACACACATACACTCAGATATATTGACAATTTTCAAATAATCTGGAAAAACAAAATTTCTGGGGTGAAGATAGCCATGCCACGTACCCCTGACTTTTTTTTAGTTTATCTGACTATACAAGAGCTCTAAATAAACACCCATGAATCTTAAAGTCACAATTGGAAGTTATTTTGAAGATAGCCATGCCACGTGCCTCTGAGTTTTTTTTAGTTTATCTGACTATACAAGAGCTCTAAATGAACACCCGTGAACCTTACAATTGTAAGGTATTTTGAGGTTTGCATGTAAGACTACAGCAATATAAATACACCAGTCTTGCATTCGATGCATAATGCTGTTCTTTAAGAATAATTACTGATCTTATCAAAATCCATTGTTTTCAGTCTGCATTATCCCAACGAATGCATAGAGGAAAATCAGACATATTTAGTACATTCATTATTGGCTTTGTTTCTATGATGAACAAGCTAGAAAGAAAACAATTGGATTTTGATAAGAACAATAACTAGATAATCACTTCGGCACGCAGCATTCGTAGGTATAATGCATTATACCTACGAATGCTGCGTGCCTCAGTAATTATCTATTAACAACCGACTCATGCACTTGCACAGGTCAGCCTCATTTATACATCCTTAAATTGGCTGAGAAATATTTGACGAAGAAGTAGAATTTATAAATTTATTGTTTTGATTATTAATTGTGCAACACCCGCAGGCGGCAAAGCAATTCAGGCTACATGCAATATTGGTAATCAAAGTCTTTTTCAACAAGGTGACCATAGAAACGAAAAGTAAACAGTGCACATGATTGAGGTGAGAGGGGTAGAAAGTGAACAACATGTATTCTGTAATCTTTTTTTTTTTTGTCAATTTTTTTATAGAAATCTAATATCAATTTTCAAATACTGGGTTAGCTGTGGTTTCATCCTGCCAAAGTTTCTTTCATGAGAGTCGTAATAATGATAATGTGGATATTGGAAAATGGTGTGGCAACTGTTGTGCAGAGCTAAACATGCAATTCCCGGGTACTCTCCTAGAAAAATGTACTCAATTTATCTTCTAATAAATGCTGTCATCTCGTTTTGCGTCTTTTAGCAGACTTTTTCACTTTGCCAAATCCTTTACCATACCAACCAGGACATGAAGTTTTCGCATCTCCCTCATGGTCATTGCTATTATTGCTTTCAATTTTAAGATTACCTTCTTCGTTCGCGTTTTGGGACTCTTTTGATAGGGGTGTATGTAGAGGGTCCATATTTAAGGGGTCCATGAGCGGTGTGAGGGATTTGGTGCTATGAGTATTGAGTTCTTGTGGCTGTAATGGAGTTGCAAGTGTGAAGAGAGGATCACAGCTCCTAAGAAAAAATGAATAAAGGTCAATATTGTGAATAACTTGCCAACATTAACCACGCCATCAAATTTACCTATTAAAAAAACACAAACAACAAAGCACAAATTATAGGCGTTAGTACAAAATAAAGACTGGTGGGAAATTGAAAGTAATGGAATAACCAAAATATTATAGGAGATTTCTGGACTACCTTAAAAAAGTAGGGGGGAGGGGGACTGAGCCATACCAAAATTTTAAGTGGGGGACCTCTATGCCTTACCCAGGCTGCTGTCTTTGAAAATAATTTCCCCAGGGGGTGTACTCGGGTGGGTAACATGATGGGGGGTCTGATGGAGCTTCATATTGCAACCCCAAAAAAATACTCAAACCTGAAATTTTACACCCCAAAAAAATACATGGCATCCAAATTTCTGACCCAAAAAAATACAAGACTTAAATACTTTAAAACTGATTTATTGAATTCAACAGGCTCTTCTAATGCATGATTTTGCATATAAAACGAAAAACAATTTAATGGATTGCATGTCCATTAATGTCTGTTCATCTTCCCTACTGCTTTACATTTACAGACAGGTCCTCATTATGACGATCCAAAAAAATACGGGTTTCATTTGGAGACCTAAAAAAATACGTGGCTGGTCTCTTGACCCAAAAAAATACCGGGAATGAAAATTGTCAACCCAAAAAAAATACATCGGACCTCCCCGTCATGTTACCCACCAGAGTATACCCCCAATTCACATTAAATCATTGATACAAGTCTCATAATGTATACCTTTTGTATTCTGGAATTTCTAATCCAAGTTTGTTCATTACCATACGCATTACATCATCACATCGAGCTTCAAATGTCAACCATTGAAAAAATGAGGATAAATTGAGTTGGAAGAAAATAAGACAAGAATATGTGCTGATGAATAAGCTTCTACTATAGTGGCTACTACTATAAGAAATGATTGTAATAGAAGAAAAAAATTTAGGATAGGTTCACTATAAATATGAGCAAATTAAGATAATGGGAAGTGGTTGATCCAACACCGATAGCAAAAGGCAATGTGCATCAAAGCTCACAAATCACTCTGGCAAACTTAATACTGCAACACTGAGCAGAGAAATCAAAGGAGCTATCAGAAATAAGTTACGCTGTTATTTTCATCTTTTGAAAATTGTCAGGTGAATGTTTAGGGAAGCCGAAACAGAGTAAGTACTCACATTCCCATCATGCTTTGAGCTAAAGCTTTGTGCTTGTGATCATTGGCTAATTGAGAGTTCATTAAATTGCAAATGCTGGGCTTCCTGTGGTGTTACTCAAGAACTTACAGCCTGATGACATAGTGCAGGCTTCACCTCTATGACAGTGGTCACTAAAAGACAGGGGTGACTAGCAAGGAAAGGAAGCAATACTCAGGGGAATGACATGTTTTAATTTAAAATCCTGAAAAATGTACCATACCATTTATTTTTAGTGTTGCACATTCATCTTTGGGTGTCCACTGTAAAGAATGGAAAAGAAAATCAAAAAGTAAGGATTGGTCATCACCCTCTAGAGTAAAATTCAATGGGTCAAGTAAATCTATAAAGTAAAGTTTTAAAGAAAAGCTTTAGCTGTTGTATCACAGCTTGGGCCAATCACAACAATGCTAGGCTCCAAACTAGGTAAAAGTCCAAAGATAGAATGTGTAGTTACAGAAATAAATTATCCATACTCCCCATCCCCAGAGGAATTTGTAATTTCCTAGGGATAGGGGATCAGATCTTGAACAAAATTAGAGAGTTCGTATGGGAGAAAGTTGGAATTCAGTGGTATCAAGAGGTAATGCTTATTTTGTTATAGGGACATCTCATTTAGCAACAGAGAGCTTGCCAGCTCCCAGCATGTTTATATCACAGTACAGAGACATGCATGCACCTTTATATTTCTTAAATGAAGAATAATATTCATATAATTTTTATAATCATAAGTTACTGACATACTTGAAGATTCACAATGAACAGTTTGGGTCTCTTGTGCTTTACTCTGTTCATGCCCCATAATGCATGATATCTTTTTAATACCTATTAATAGAAGTCAATATTTATTAATAAATTACAGTGTAATGCATTGGGATACCTGTGTCAAGACATGTTTTGGTCAATCAAGACATGAGGAAAGTGAACATGTTAGTTGTGCTTATCTTAACACTTCTCTCATGTTCGCCCAATACCTGCGTACTTCATAACTGCACACCTTAGGTGCACACGTTTTCTCATTTCTTCATCTCATAAACAAAATAAAAAACTTGCTGATTGGCCAAGATATACACGTGTCATGCCTCTCCTAACACTTGGCCAATTCCTGCATGCTTTTTGTCATGATTAACAGGGATTAATATAATGGCCTTTAAAGGGACAATGTGTGGCCAGAATTGGAACTTGTAAACTCAAATCAAACCTTGTTGGTCATTTTGGCCAGTAACGTTAAGCCAGAAATTAGGTATGACCAACAGTTACTAATTGGCCACTGTTCATGACCAGCGATTAACCAACCATTATCTTAAACTCTGGATTAACATTACTCTACCTTCAGACTAGAACCAAGACAAAGAATACAATCGCTCTTTTTAGCTGCATCCAGAGCTTCCTGCCAGTTGAGAGGATGCTCAAGGGAACCCTTTTCACCAAAATGAACAATGGTGTCTCGTAGTGGAGAGTCACATTCATAACAATTCCTGCCCGTCTGGTGTCGTCTTAAGGATGTTCTCTCAGTTACATCGAATAATCTGTAGTACAACCTTTCGTCTTCACATTCTGTGCAGACCTGGAGGGATATGGGATTAAAAATATTTAAAAAAAATAGCAGTCATAATAAATATCTTGCACATTCTTATTTTACTTTTCCATTTCAGATTTTCCCATTATTTATTACACCATGGTGAACTCATACTTCATTTCTGGCTCAAATGTTACTGGTCAAAGCGGCTGGCAAGGCAAAGATTTGACTGAACAAACCCTTCTGGCCGGACACTGTCTGATGTCGGCTGTTATTTTAAGACCTGGGAATAATAGTTCGACTTTATAGGAAAAGGAATAATTTTCCTCAATGTTTATAGGAATGAAAAATAATTTAACCCCCACCCCCACCAGGGTCACATTAGTACTTTTATCTCAAATGGGATCCCTGTGTTAGATCAAATACAAACCTCCGAAAACATATTCCCATGTACTTCAGACAAGGCATCTTTTGGTAAACCACTTCTTATGTGGAGGCCGTCACAGTTCTGTGAGACTATGTGTTTTACCTAGAAGATAATGAATAGATTTAGAGTTAGGGAATCTAGGGTGGAGTAGTAGTACTACACTTGCCTATCACCTCTAGGGTAGCCTGCATAGCGGCACTTTGGGAGAGGGGGCAAGGAAAGGGATGGTATTAGGGAGGAGGGAAGAATAGTGTCTCTGATTTGATTCCTGGTCTCCGCACCACAAAATGTGAGTTGAGTTTGTTGTATCTCCCCTTTGGTTTTTCTCCTTCTGCTAAAAGTATCACAATAAATTCTAATTTCATCTGCATGTAAGCTAGACATGTCCTGAATTGGATCAGCCCACCCAGAGATTGTTTGTTTGGTGCACTGCATTTACAGTGGATTCAGGTAGAGCAATTAACAGCACTTCTTGTTGCAATCATTGTGCAAGTTTGATATGCATGTTGCTAGAATGCCAGACATTAGAAACACATTCTCATGTTCCCAGATGTCTAGAAACATCCTGCATTCTGCATGACAATCGGCAAATTACTGCAGTTTTCAACATTTGACATTTCAATGGCTTGTCATACATTGGTTTTTACTGCCGCCAGTCAAGAATATGAAATTTAACGATTGATTATCGTGCAGCTCATAATTATTATAAGTTCTCAGAATATCAAAAACCACAGTAAACTGTTATAACCATTGTATCAAATGGCACCATTAAAGTGTCAACCAGTACTGTATATAGCATGAAATTTTTCTATACTCATGGTTTATTGGGATGCAATACTTACAAATCCTTCATTGTGGAGTTTCGTTAAACTCATGTGTGCCACAGTTGGTTCAGCATCGCACAAATTATATGAACTGTTGAAAAAAGTATACACAAGAAAAACATTTTAAAATATTTTGCAATAAATCCTTATTAAGCCTGATTTTCACTAGCGACACAAGCATTTATAAGCAGATAAACACAAATGCAAGCATAAGACTACATACAAACATTGAGAAACGCAAGCATAAGCACAATGATCAAACTTGCTTGCATTTCTCAGTGTTTGTATGGAGTCTTATGCTTGCATTTGTGTTTATCTGCTTTTAATAATGCTTGTGTCGCTAGTGAAAACCAGTAGAAAGAGAAAAAAATTAAAGTTTTAACACTTTTGTGGATCATTATTGTGTGATAGATTATGAAATTGAATACTGGTACTTTTGAAATTTATAACTTGTAAAAAGGAAAGATATATTAAAAATATCTTCTATATTCTAGAAAATATGTATGTATGATTAGTATGATAGTGATTAGTAGTGATGACTAGTGATTATAATTGTAAAAATATGTATAGATATAATTTTTATTATTGTTAGAAAGGATGTAGATAATATGTAGCAAATATTGATAAAATATTTTCAATAACGAATATGTTCTGCTTTTGATTAGAAAAAGAATATAGTAAAAGATTCTGGCTATGCAGAGATTATTATTTATTTATGACAACCTTTGTTAAATTACGATTTAAGATAAGCTTACCAAATACTACATGCACACAAACATTTTAATCAACATACCCTAACTTTTCTCCTTTAGAAAGCCTAGTCCATATTCCATTTGGTCCTCTTGAGGAAAAAATTGTTGATATGAGACAAGAAAAACAAGGATGCAAAGTTTTAAACAACATCCAAGAAATCTTGAAGAATAGTTTAGTTAATATGAGATCGTTTTCGTTAACGCTCGTACTCTATAAAATTCAAGTCTAAGGTTAGAGAAAATAAAGGATTTTTTTTTTTTTTTTTAAATTACCTGTAATCTGGAATACGAGCTGCCTGTAGGATAGAGAAAAATAAAGAAATTATTTCTAAAAGAGAAAAAGATAAAGATAAAAATTTGAAAACAAACTTACGGTGCTTATTCCCGCGCCAGTGTACACAACCAACGCTTTCGCTTGACGAATTGCTTCAACGAGGCAACTTATTTTCTCTTCCAGTAGCTCTTCTGGGTCTAATATCTAAAAACCAAACCCCCTTAGTTAGAAAATTCACTCTTTAAGGATAGGGAATAGTAATTGTGAGTTTAAATCCACTAAGCATTGACCTCTTCGGCTTTCCTCTTTGCGTTTGCTTGCTTCCGTGCTCGGTCTTCAACTTCAGCTACAAGTCCTTCAAGTTCCTTTAAAATGCTTCTGTCCTTGTCTGAACGGTCAGAGGGATCTTTCTTAAGAATGCGCTTCACGAGTCGACAATTGTCCTTGTTTTCTACGTTGGCTAAAAACTGTTCTCGCCAAGCTACTTTCTTCCTCTCTCGCAAACTTTCCGTCGCCATCTTGGAATTTTGATAAACAGAACCGGTGCGCAGGGGTTGGTGGATGGAAATACGTGGCCATTTTGATACGCACTTCCGGTCTGTGTGCCATCAAGCGGTACGACTTTACCAGTCGCTTTTGTCATTCATTTGAAAAATATCTCCAAATAAAAAGGGGGAGGGGTATAGAATTTTGAGTTTGAAAAACAAAATGACAAATTTTTGTTGGCGGAAAATCCTATTTCCCGCATGCTTTGTATCTGTACACAGTAACATGATGCATTGTGGTCTATGTTGGGTACCAGGATTGGGTACTCAAGCTGAAGCAAAGCCTATTGAGAACATTTGCAATCTAGTACTTCTTCACAAGCGGACGGGATTTATATCTTTTGACCAACCGACATAGTTGAACGTGATGCAAAAACTTCGCCGTTTATCACCAAGAGAGTACCCAAGCTAGACCAGAATGCACCTTGTTTGTTTGATCTGAATAATCCGTAGTTCAAAGGTGACAAAAAGGGCAGGTTATATATCCTATATGTAAATCCGAGTGATAGCAAATTTTAGTTTGTTTATTATATTATATATCAACATTTCGAACTCAGTAAAAAGTTTACAAAAAGAGAATATAAATAGAAAACTTCAAAAGACTTGCATGTGTGTTAGTCTAGCTATAATTCGAACCAATATGATTTCAAATAAATTCAGTATCTTCTTGTGAAGTGAATCATTTTCGTACCTTTCCAGAGCAAATGTATCTCGCATTTATAGTACCACTCTCCACTCAAGGTGTAGTATATAGTCTCCTACGCAGCCACTATTAGTGTCGTTACGCAACGCTCACTCCCCTGAGCGTTGCGTGACTACTATAATAGCGGCTGCGTAGGAGACTAGGTGTAGTAATACGGACAACAAAATCACGCAATTGCAATTTAGAGAGCGAATGTTGCTCGTATTACCATCCCGTGCCCAACGAATATGCATTTGTGCATTTGCATTGTTCAGTAATAAGTAGAGAGAGTTTTCTACTTCAATTCTAGCTCTAGCTGCAAAAAAGAAAATCAAGACCAGCATTCGCTCTGCAAACTTCCAACGCAACAAAATTAATGTTGCGCGACTTTGTTCCCCGTTATATGCACCTTTACTCTCATTAAGTTCTAAACTAGTCTTAAGCCTAATAAACTCAACTAATATTGTTCATCTTATATGTCGATTCAAATAACACAAAATTGTAAGTGAATAGTCTTTTCTTCTTTACACTAAAACTTTGCTGCAAATAAAACCGTGTAAATTTAGAACAACAAATATTCTTGAACTATTATAAATGGTTCCATCCACTTCCATGGCTATTATAGCTTGAGAGCAGTTGTCGTTCATGTCAACTTGAAGCCCTCTTTCCATGACTAGTGTCAATCTCATGTTTCGATTCCCAAAAATGGCGCTTAAAATCAGATTGGCCGCAAAACATCCTGATTCGCTTAATCAAAAGACAGTGTTTATTTTCTTGGACTTCTCTCCTTCAGCAAGCATGTTCAAAATCTGTGCAAGTTCAGATGCAGTCAATGGAGGCCAACCACCATTAATAGTGACGACTTTGACGATAACATTTAGAGGCTGGCATGTTCGTTTCTTACTCTGGGACGAAGGCTTGCCATCGGTGTCTACGTAATCGATGATGTAGTCCTTCGTAACATGAACTTGTTTTCGCATTTTGGTCGTGAGTGAAAATGAATTCTGAACTGCAAATATTTATTCCTCGTTTTCAGTTCTGCTTTCAGTTGCCGACTGCACAGTTCCTTAAATATGTAAGTAAATTGAATAATATTTACTATTAATAGACAGAGACCTGTGGTACCAAAATATCTCCGGTCGGCTCAAGGTCTTCTCTGATTGGTCAGTGGTATTCTACCTGCTTACGGTCAGGTTGACTGGGAAACCACATGCAAAAAAAACTTTTCCATAAATTTTACTAAAAAGGGAATAGGAAAAATAACACTAAGCCTAAAACAGATTATCAGTGTGACTTTGATTTTTACCGTTATTTTTTGAATCTTTCAAAAATAATCCATTTCCACGCGCACAGTAGTCCCTCAAATTAACCGCAAAGCAAATGACAGGGTAGGTAAGGTTGATTGAGTCGCTATCCAATGTTTTATGTCGATATTTATTAATCATACTTTAATTTTAATAAAATCGTTCAATAGACTTGTATTTTGTGTCTATTTTAGATATTTTTACGAAAAAAGCCCGGGGGGGGGGGGGGGGGTACTACCACCCCAACTTGGGTAGGGGTGTGCCGCCAGGACCTCAAAACCCGGCCCTGACCCTATCCCAGACCTAAAATTTTGATTTTACATACTCTACCCCAGACTAAAACTAATAAGAATTGTTCAGCTTCAGTGATCTTCTTTTGTTTTTTAATATAATTCCTATCCCACTAAATCACTGTTCTATTTTCGTATGACAACGTTCTTGCAAAAAGGTGTAAATCGGTCAAATTCCCTTTGACATTGGACTCAAAATGTACGGGTAACTGAACACAAAATCACTTCCGAGAAAAAAGCAAAAATGTTTCTGACTGAGCGGAAGCGCCTTTGTTGACACAAACCGGCCGTATTTTTTTTATTACTCGCTATTAAAAATAACTATCAAAATTTTTTTGGGGGGAAAATCGAAGAATATTATCATATATTTTATCGCAAAATGTAAAAATGTAAAAATCGATTCTTTTGAGCAATTTTGGGGTAGCCTGATACCTTAAAGCAAAAAGGTCTATTCAAATAACCGAATTAACATTACAAAACTGCATTACAAAACATTCATTGAAATTTGAGCGTACCCATGCTGCTTTACTGCACATTCTTTTATGCACTTTCTGCGCTTTACAGCTACTTTTCTGTAGTTGTTTCTCTTCTTGTTTCCTCAGTTCAGCCTCTAATTTTAATAAACTATCTTTTAACTTCGATTTTAACTTGCAGTGAACTGACAATTCAAGGCCGAAACGTGATCCATTGGTATGACTGTGTTATTAGCATGTCTCAAGGTCATGTGCAAGTAAAAAATCGTTCTATTGTACAGACAAATAAGTCTTATTTGCGTTTCCCGTGGATCATATACTCTTTCTTTTGGTGAACACGTCATCATTTCGGGTCTAGTTTTGTCTCGAGCTCTAGTCAGTCTGATTGCAGGATCAAACAAATTGGATCGAAATTTAGTTGCCTAGCTGATACTTTTTTCTCAACCCCCTAAAAAGAGGCAAAGTGACGATGGAAGACAACAGTTGTAACCTACCTAAAATACTGGGGAAATTACGTGAAATGACTTCTCTCCGCCCTGATCAGCAAGAACAGCTGCGAAACATGTATGACTCCTTTGCAGCAGATTACGACAAGGTAATACTTTAGGGAGCCCAAGGTAATACTAGTAAACCCCCTAGACTAGAACGAATTGTATTGATGGGTTGCAAGTATTCCCAAGAGAGTTAAGCCTGGTTTCCATATAATCGAAAACGATTGTAAACGATTGAGAACGACCGAAAGATTAGAACCGCGGATTCTAATTTTGCGATCCGTCTCGATCATATGGAAACACTTTTTTCGATCGTACGATCGAAATGTATATCCATAATATGTCATTTTTTCCGAGATGCAGTGCTTCCTAAACTAGCTGTAATGCAATAGCAACGGTTTGCATGTTTACAAAATATCAGCTGGCGTTTGAAGTAACAACTATACAGTAGTAACTATAGACCATGTGAGACCATTGTTTCCCGGTTCAACAGCCTATCCCAATTTGGAGGCATAACACTAAGGTACTAACAAATCACTCATGATTGTAAGCTGCACGGCTGATAATAGCGCCTTAATATGCAGCCTGTAAAGTCCTCCACTGCAATGTAAAGCGCATTGAGATAATGTGATAATGCGCTATATATAAGAACCCCATTATTTTATTTTATTTATTTATTTTTAACAATGGATGCTAATACGAAATCTTTTGTCCACAACTATCCACAACGATCCCCAACTATCCACTAATCAGGTATTACAAGAGCTCACGAGCTAAGCCATCTTATCTTTTCGTTATTATTTTCATTTCTTAACCTGAAGTAAAATTTTAAACAGCACATATCAAGAAAGCATATATTAAAATAGTCGCCCCTTCCGCCCCTCAACACGCACATACATTAATTACTAATACATGATTTTAGCATGCCAAAGCCGTCGGCTATAAAGGCTGTAAAGTGTGCGCAAAGACGCTCGTAGAGTTCCTTGAGAAGCACCAGTTTGGGACAGACTGTAGGATACTTGATGTTGGATCTGGCACTGGATTGGTAGGTGAAGAGCTCAAAAGGTTGAACTACACTAATCTTGATGCTCTGGACCCATCCGAAAAGAGCAATGATGTAGCCAGAGGCAAAGAGCTTTACAAGAATTTTTTCGTGGAGTTTCTTGGCCCAGGTAAACAGCTTTCCATTCCATCCAACACGTACGACGCAGCCATTTGCTCGGCGGTGTTCATACCCGGTCACGTGAAGGCAGAGGGAGCGATGGATGAAATGGTACGAGTGGTCAAGCCTGGTGGCCTGATTTGCCTCTTAATACGAGAAGATGTTATGTTCGACAAGGAATATGGCCATGAGGCTAAGATGGCAGAGCTGAGTGACAAGAAAGCCTGGAAACTCCTATCCAACACCAAAGGACAGTACACAAAGGAAGTTTACTATGGAGAATGCTATATATTTGTGTACCAAGTCTTGTAAGACAAAACTAAAGCGATTAAACACGAATTACTTCCCGTAATAGTAGTGTATTACCATCTTATTCATATCTCTAGGACCGTGGGGGAGTCTGGTGGCAAGAATCGTGAAAACGAGGCCAGTTGTCACAGAGTACGACACGTTGGCTTTTTTGATTGAAATATACTTGAAAGAGCCATTAGGAAATACCATACCAACATAACGCTCTTTTAGGAAGGACAGCTAGCCTCGTTTTGATGTTTATTGGTACCAGCTGTCTCTCACTTAAGGACGATGGCCACTAATTCCAGCGCCAACACTTACCGTGCATATTTACACAGTATACTGTGTGCCGTAACAACGTACTAAAAAGTCTACTCTCGTTAAGACGAGTTTCGGTTAACACGCTAGCACTAACAGTAACGGCTGCTCCAGATACAATGTAATGCCTAATGGCAACCCCAAACAAGAAGAATATCGTGTACTCTGTCTCTTAAATGGATAACATGGACAAGACCTCGAAACTAGATGCTATTTTCGATGGATTGCTGATGACAATTATTTTCAAATGATATGTAGATATTTTATATAACATTTACATATCAACCAGCAATTTGATTGGCTAATAGAAAACAATTTAGAGTTCGAGCAGACGCTAGTGGGGGAATGACGGGAACCGGAAGCGCTTCAGGAGGCTACTGAAGAAAACATCGGCTTAGAACAAATTTTTAAGGCCAAGAACAACAATCGTAAATACTTTTATAAAGTTAAAGATGGATCAAGAACTAATCTACTGAGAAATCAAGCGTTTTTGACTAAAGATCGTAAGTGATATATCTAATTTTCTGGAAAAAGCACTTTCAATTGACCTCGGATTGTGGACCGGTACAGGGACGGATCCAGGATTTTTTCAAAGGGGGGTTGTAGCATTGATTGAGGTGGTGGAGAGATATAGCAGACCAAAGGGTTAGGGAGACTATTATTTGCTGCAGGCAAGTATGGTTGTTTCAGGTCCCACACAAGGCGTATAGAAAAAAAAGCGAGCGAAATGTGTTCGGCACCCCTGTTTTAATAAAACTCGCGATGCTGTTGGTGTTGCCATAAAAAAATAAATAAATAAATCACGATGACTCTCATCATTTTGCAACCCCCAAAACCCACCCCTAGATCCGCCACTGCGGTAGATAGGCCGTGAGTGACGCATTCGCTCCAAGGTAGAAGAGATAGATAAGTTTAGCTTTGACAATCTCTCGTTTGTTTCTGACGGTGTCTGGCATCAAATGGCTGGTTGAAACACTTGTTCCTAGCTTCGGTTCCTCGTCAGACATTGATGCGCAAAAAATGTCTAGACTCTAAAATGAATCTAAAAAGAAGTCACGCAAAATGTCACGCAAAAAGGCATTCAATTCCCCAAATTGCTAATTCAAAAAGCTGTGATCAAGGATGAAAAATACTTTATTTTTAGTCTGATGGAGACTTTTCACGTTTAAAACTGCGCGTATGCGATGATTTGTGATTAAACGAAGTTTTTGTGCGGGGGACTAGTTTTTGTCTGGGGACTAGTTGTTAACTTGAAACGCAAAGTTTGGAACTTAATACAATAAATACTACCACAGGGCTGTCAACCCCCGAGATATTCAAATCTGGAGAATTGATAGGGAAGGGACATGACGTCACAGCGCGTCAAAAAGCGCGCGAAAAGACGCCTTTCGGTTTTTAACATTTGATGTGATTGGTTTATTTCTGACCAATCAGATTATCGCTTACATTACAATGGCCTGCTTGCAAGAACAGCCATGAGGAACGTTTTGATTTTGTTAGCGATGTAAAATAACACAAACAACGTAAGATAATTGGAATTTTATGGTTGTGAAACTCGGGTCTCACAAGAAAAAATGGTCAGCTTCGGGGATTATCCGGGAGATTTGAGACTCTAATCTGGAGACAGGGAGATACGGCCCAAAATCTGGAGACTCCCGGTTTATCCGGGAGAGTTGACAGCTCTGCTACCAGTATAGTTTAATGCATGTAACTAGTTCTATTTTTTACTATAGTGAATTCCTATTAAGCTCATAGTTATAAAGCTGAAAGACTATAGACAAGCTTTGCCTAAAGCTGTTGCTGTGTCACTTGATGAATCAAAAGAGTTCCTAAACCGTGATTGAATTTTAATAGACCGTGCCTTAATTAAGCTGTAAGAAGAAAATGAAAAGCTAAACTTACCAAATCTCTTAAAAAGGACCTAAGCCGAAGGCAGACAGACTTGTGGCCAAGTACGTATGCTTCTTTTCTGTGTTAGTGCTATTATACTAGTAGTGGACTCTCAGAAGCTAGCTCACATGGTGGATCAACGCTTGAGTGTAGAATATTTTCCCGTGAGATTGGAGGCATCGTGCGCATTGCAATTTACTGACTTATTTATGCGCATATGATTAGCATGGAAGCACTCACGTTAACTAGCATGCGCATGCAAAAGCAAGCTACAGTGTTCGACCCGGCCCTTTCACTAATTCCCAATCTGGGTGTCAAAACATAGGACAGATACAAGCTAAAAAAATATCATTTTCTAAACTGAGAATGTGCGGATACACTAAAGATTCAAAAATGCATTCAGTCAATGACTTTACTCAAAACTTTACTTTTGTGTACACTTTTTTTTTTGTATAATAAAAAATTTTAAACCTTAAAATGTCTCAAGTTAATTGAATTGCTTTTGGTTGCATTACGTCTAGAAATGTATAACATGTAACTTTACCCAACAAGACATTTCAAAATAATTAGGATAATATTGAAAATAATACACAATACTTCAGCGCCTTCAAAACAGGCATTTTATAAATTCATTCGCAGCTCCAAAGAGCTCAAAACTAACAATACATTAAAGAGAAAAAGGAACCGGAAACAAAAAGTTACCGAGAGAATATATGAACTAAAAGAAGAAATCCCCGCGCCCACTTATGTGCAGTCTTTTATGCTATTTTTAGAATCTATGATACTATTTTTAGAATCATTCATTTGGTCTTTTTTCTGAACGCGTATACTGCGCGCGTTCTACCCAGCTTACTTCATTTTCTTTTGTTTTTCAAAAAACGTAAGCAAACAGCGTGGAGCACGCGCAGTCAACACGCGTGCCCAAAAACAAACTATGGCAAATGTGATTCTAAAAATAGCATCAAATGGTGCCTATGATGGTTCAAGCATGAATGCCATAGATTCCTTCTCTTAGTTCATTTTCTCTTGATGTTACTAATAAACATAATTGTTACTTCTGATTCCTTTTTATATATTTTTGCCAAATGAGTGCATAGTTAAGGAAATGGTCACGAAATAGCAAGCGCGAAATATATCATAGGAGTGGTGTGTAATAAAATCTTTCTTATTCGAATATACAGCTTTTTAAATGATTATTCGCCGTTTTATACTTAGTTATATTTACTGGTGGTGCAGTGTGCATGACCATTCTCGTTCCCAGAGCCCTTTTTTCGTACTGCGCATGTTCGACGAAACTTTCATGCGCAGTAAGAAATATATCGGCTCTAGGAACAAGCTTGAACAATGACCTTTGCTTGCTTTTTCATTTCTCTATGTACATTTTTTTTGCCTTAACCAAAATGAAATAACTTAAATTATACCTTTACGAAAATTTATGTAAAATTATTGAATTTTATCTTATGTCAATGAGAATATTTTGAATGGAAACAGGAATTTTTTTCATCCCATTTCCATCCCGTTCCTCTCTCTTTCCCTTCATTCTCATGTAAAATGATTAATTCTGATATTAACGATGTGTTGAAAATCCATTCGTTACTCTGAGACAGTAATAAGCAAAGCGCCTGTCCCAAAGTACTTAATCATCATAATCATTATTTTACGGAATGCAAGTTAATTGGAAATTCATATTGTTCAAAAACGAGACTCTCAAAAAATAAAATACTGTTCTTCCTATTTTTGACTTTTCTTTCTTTCCCATCCCATAATTGTTTCCTATTGTCACTTTCATTCCAATATTTTCTCCACTTCTCGTCCTCTTGTGCTCACGTTATCGACTTTTTTCCCATTTCTCCATTCTCTCTTTCCTCTATTTTACTCTCGTGTTTCAAAAAATTCTACCCGTACAATACTTGTCTACATTCCCCTTCTGTTTATTCCTTTTCCCCCCATTCATGTTCAATCGTTCCACTTAGCTCTGTTAGCCAAGTATTTACACGTGTATACAACACATACTATTGTTTTCTCTTCTAGTTCTTCCATTCTTTCTCATCATTCACATTTTTCATCTTTTTTCATACCTAAACCAAACAGATAAAATATACGACGTCTAAAATACTACCTGTAATTACTGACTACTCTCCTTATAAGGATACGAGGCTGATCACGTGATTTTCCTTAAAGGAATGGGACTAGATTGAGATAATCGTAGCGTCAAAGCCGTTGTACTGTGATCTTCTTCTTGCTTCGTCCGCAGCTTGGCTTGCCATACTTTGATAATCTCTGCTCAACATCCGCTTCATTTTGTCTTCAGCGGTGTAGCCATGGCGATTGAGCTGGTCTAGTTCCCTCTCGGCTTTCTGTGTAAAAAAACCTTACCTTCAGTAAACACCCTGTCTAAATATGTTTAATCAGTTTTCTGAGGCTCAAGAGAACTGGCGACGAATACTACTTGCACAGAATTGTGGGATGATCCATCTTTCTTTTGTAAGGTACACCACTCACTCAAATCACAAGCTGATCATCTCAACATTGCGAGGGGGAGGGGGGGGGGGAGTGATAGAGTTTGTGTTGTGTTTGGATGAAAAGGGGAAGTTGAGTAGGACTCAACTAGTTTTGCGCGGCTTGTAGACAACAATGCATCTTGTTTATTGAAGAAAGAAAAGGGCTCAATCCCTCCTCTTCGAAGAACTTTTTTTTTTCCGGCCTTAGACTGAAAAGCCAGCTATTTCCCAGTTTTACTTTGCATCTCATGATTGTTTATCACACCTTGTACAGCGCAATAAAGTCCACGAACGTCTTGAAGAACTCAGAAGGTTCACGAATTTTTGGGTCCTCAAAGAACATGGCACAAACAGTGGAATACGCCTCTTCCATCTTCCTGAACCGCTCGGTTACGCGTTGTACTTTACGGAACGCGCGGTTGTAGAAATTCTAAAAACATGTCAAGGAAGTGTTCCGGAGTTTTTAAAATGTCTGTATATAATGTGTCCTCTTTGTTAGTCTATTGTAGCTGTCTGTCTGTCTGTCTGTCTGTCTGTCTGTCTGTCTGTTTGTCTGTCTGTCACATTGGAGAGCTTAAACCAAAGACAAACAAAACAAAACGAAGATCTTCTCGCTCATTAATTTGAATTTACAAAAGGATACAAATATCACAAAGTTGTTTGGCTGTTTGTCCTTCTCTGACTTTGTCAAGTCAAGGCCTTTTCTGAGTCCTTGCACATCAGCAGCAAGTGTTTGGATGGATACTAAGAAATAATAAAAAGATGAGAGTGAATGAATGAGCCAGACACGAATGATAATTGAAATAAATGTTTTGTTAGCGTTTCATGGGAGCGTTTCTCGTTAATCAGCTATAAAACGCTTTTAAGAGTAGAAAAAGTGCAAAACATGTTGATTTTAAAGTTTCTTTTCCGTTAGTAGAATTATTTTATTATTTTGAATCTAAATTTTCATTACTGATTTTGAATTTAATTTCTTCTTGATGCAATGTTTACCAATTTCAGACTATTTGTCTGAAATAAGATTCTTTCTTTGTTTGAGTCGTATCTATATCCAATGTTGTAATGTTCTTGGGAATGACACATTGTCTGTAATGGGAAAACATTGCATCAAGCCATAATTAGGTCTATTCCCATAAAAAATGTCATGGTCACTGAAGGATACAAATATAATTTTATCTCAAGTTGTTTACTGAATTATTTTTGTTTTCGCGTGATATATGGTTTTCAACTAACCCTGGGTGGCGCCCTCGAGGTGAAGTTCCTCATAGAAGTTACACACATCAGGGAAGCTTCTGCGTACCGTCTCTACCAGGTATGCAAGGAACGTCTGCTTCCGGTCAGTTGTCCTTGTATCTTCCATCTAAAATTCATTAACAAAGATCCAGAGTTTAGAGATTACTCAACAAAGATAAAGAAACGGATACGAAAAGGAATAGGGAAGATTTTGAATGAATGTGGAAAGTCATCGCACGCGACACGGTCACGGTAAGAAGTTGAAGACAGCGGCGCTTACATTTAACCAAAATACGCACGTGCGTGCACAATCGTACGTTTTTGCATTCCGCAACACTAAATCTTCATTCTGTGGGTTTTGTGAGGAGCGTGAGATACGAAAATAATGCGCGCTCGTGTGGCGTGTGCAGTGATATAGCACGCGCCTCGGCCAATCAGAAAGCAACAGACTGACAGCTATTTTTTAAAGAAAAATAGCAATGCGTTTTCACAAAAAAAAAAAAAAAAGATAAAAAAAAAAAAAAAAAAAAAAAAAAGGAGAAGAAGAAGAAGAAGAAAAACGGTGCAATATTTAAAATATATAACTTAATTTCCTAGTCAGAAATCAGCTGATCCTTGAATGAAACTGCATTTGAGAACCTTTGTTACAAGTAAGGTTTTATACTTTACCTTGTAAAGTGATTCGAGTTTGAAGCCAAGAGCCATTCCTCTACGACTGCTGTTCATATAATTCCCATAGATGAGAATAATCTATAAGAGGTAGCAAAAAGTTAGACTTCAATCATTTTAAGGCACTTAGAAGGAAATGGGAAGTGTTTCGCTTCTATATTTCCCTTTATTATTACTCCAATGAAATTTAATAACACCTTAATTAGTCCATCCCCTCTCTCTGTCATTGACTTTGGAAAACTTGTATTAGTAATGGAGATAGCTTTCCGAGTTACCTTGAACAGTTTCTTTATCTTAACGCTGTTGATGATCGATGTTGCTGCTCGAAGCACTGAGTCAATTTCCTGAATTCAAAAAACATTTGATTTTTATTAATCTATTAAATCGATTATTAATAAATAATAATACCATATAGATTAGGCCGTTTGCATGCCATGGCGTCATTTACTACCACTACCAAAATTAAATGCTTCGCGAATTTTCATTTTTATTCAAAGTTTTGCTTCCTCGTGAGAATAAGAAAACAATAGGTCCTTTTGCAATAGATTGACACGTGATTGTTACTAGTTGGTAAAATATGTGGACCTCTTTTATTGAAAGATTTTGCTGGATTACTAATGCCGCATCCAGAATAAGATTTCAAGATACGAAGCATTTTAAAGTTTGCTTGCCATCCAGCAGAGCCTTCCCCAAGGGACCTTGAGCTGAATTGATTCGTTATCAAAGTCATATATCAGCACGTGACTGTTTGTTGCAAAACGCCTATTGGTCCTACCAGCTGAGTTGGTTGCGTTCCCCGTAAGGGTTTATGGGTCATCTATTTTTGGTTAGCATTTCCTAGCAGTGACTGAGTACAATGTAAATTTCTCGTGTTGAATGAACTAGAATTCCAACTAACATTGTATTTCAGCTTTTATTTGAGTAAGCCATTGATTACTTACAGGAACTACAGTTCTCATGAGTTCTTCAAACACCCCAATGAAAGCCATGACTCCAAGCTTAGCTTCGTATCGCTCAACCTGTGCCATCTGACGCCACAAATAAAACGAAAAATAGTAATATTTATTAGTATGGAAAAAGTTTATTTTAAGTCCTTACACGAAAATAATGGATAATAGTGTTAGTTTAACTTAAACTTATCGCAAGGAAATGCAATACACCTCTCGATCTGGGGGACAAAACAAAAGAATTACAATCTCCTGAGAATTGGAACCTATTGTTTTGTCCCCCAGATTGATAAAAGAAGATACTCGTATTTGTTTTCTCATACCTTAAACATGAACTGATCTGCTTCAGACATCCTGTCATACTCTGATGCGTAGCGAGCAAAACCAGCCAACTAAAATTCGAATACACATTTGATATATTAAGCTACATGTTTTCGATAATTTGGTCCTAAATTCGCACGCATTTTTCTTAAAGATTTGCAAAAATTATCCCTCCTCCTGTCGTTCTTGCTGCGCATGCTCAACGGAGTGCCATTTCATCGAGCAGCTCTTGGGTCGAGAGTGGGAGAAAAACCAGACCAAATCTAATTCAACATTACTTGAAATTGATATATACTTTTAATATTATATATCTGAAGACAAAACGAAAACAAAAAAAAAAAAAAAAAAACAAAAACAAAAAAACCTGAAGACTGACGCATCCCGCAAAGAATCAAGGGGAATTTTATGGAACATATATGAAATATTGACTACGATAAACGTTACTACATACAGAAAAGTTTCTAAACGAAATTGAATACCTCTTCTTTAGTCGGGACAAACTTCAGCAGTAACTCAGCATGTTCTGGAGTGAGTTCAACCAAGTCACAAGCGTCAATCAATTCTTTGATTTCATCAGTCTTGTGTTTGATACGATGACGTGCGATCACTGAAATGACAGCATATGATTGGCTAATTAGACATTTACGCGTTCATGTGACTTTACCCACGTGATCAGGAACGGAAGAGCAATGATTGGCAGTTAACTGACAATGACTATGTTGACGTCAAAGAGTGGCTTTTTTCGAACACGTGACTGATACCATAACTAGTTCACGTGATAACGATCGAATTGCTTACCAAGATTCCTTGCGCGTTTAGAATTCAGGATTGTAATCTGCTCCGCAGCTCTCTTGACAGCTGGATAATAAAATGAGATTTGAAATTAGAAAATGAAAAATGAAAAATTGAAAATAAAATGAAATATTGTTAGGAGTATAAAGTAGGGGTGATCGTGTAAAGAAAAGATTGCTTACCATTCTCTCGTTTGGCCTGAACCTCTTCTGAAGTGTCACTAGTTTTAAGCTCGAACCTTCTGTCAAATTCATCAAAGTCCATGGCTGATATGATATCCTCATCATTGACTTCCTTTATATGAAAAAGTAGATGAGAAAATAAAAGTGATTATGATATATGATGATGATATATGATCGCAATGTAGATCGACAATGGTGGTGGTGGTGATGTTGCTGGTAATGATGATAATGATGATGATAGTGGTGGTGGTGATGATGATGATGGTGGTGATGATAATGATGATGATGATGGTGGCGGGGACTGAGTTGAACCGAGTTTGGCGGCCATTTTTGAAAGTCATGTATAGCATTGAAATATTGATGATGATGATGATTGAGTAAAGGTAACAAAATGATGCTTGATAAATTAAGCTTTTACCTTGAAGATTGATCCATTAGAATCGTTGGAGATTGGCATCCAGTTCAACATAGGTAGACGAATACTCTTGTGTCGTAATCGTTTTCGATTAGTCGGAGAAACACCATCTTATTAAAAAAAAGTTTATTTAGTATTTTTAGTTTGGAAAGGAAGATACACCTATTTGCTAGGAAGTCGTCATATAAAAATTTTTAAAAATTACAAATAGGAATCGATTATTTTTAAAGAAAAACAGGTGTAATTATTTCACTGTTTGTAAGGTAGAATTTGAAAATCAAATTGATATTACCCTGTCTATATATGCTAAAAAAGTTATTTTGAACAATCTATAGGGGCTTTGAAATAAAAATATTTCTATTGCATTAATTCCTATTATCGTACATATATATATTAAAATGACAAGGTTTTTGCAATTGTAGGTGTTTATCGTATGAGAGCACCAGGAGATTGGGGTAGGCGTCTAGAGAGAAAAAGGGCAGCGAAATAATGAGCAAAGCTTAAAGTAAAAGAAATAAAAAGAAATTTTAAATGAAGTTAATGAATGATTTTCATTGTGATTGTGAAAATAAATTTTAGTCTTCTCTTCTGAAATTTTACAATTTTACTTATGGGTTAGGGTTAGTTTTACTTATGTTGTTAAATAAAATTTAGCTATTTATTTAATAAAAACGAAAAAAAATACTTAAATTACCACAAAGAATGTCGTCGAATTTAACTAAGTTGATACCATAAAAAAGGCGTACAAAGTTGTTTCTAATCAAGAATAAGAGTAGTATGTGGAGGACTCGATAATGATGGCGTCATGGTACATTTTTACGTCATTCTAAATAACATGCATTTACGTCATTATCATAGTTTATTTGGTGTTAAATTCCCCTCCTAAACGTAAGAGCAACATAGTGTCGAGTTTCTAATGAAGCAACAACAGAAAAATAGGGAATGTACGAAAGAGTTTTCGTTGTTGATGACGTCATCATCTATTTCATTTTTAGAAATATTTTATTAAATTGATCTATTTTGGTACCCGGGATCATGATGTGGTAGAGGTGCTCATGCGGTAACGGTATGCTTGTGTACGTTTAGCCATGCAATGAAACTGAATCTTATAAAATTATGGTTCAATTAATTAAGTATACAAATGGTTCACCTTAAACATTTTTCATTTTATAGTCTTTTTTATTAATTTTTAATATTTATTGAACATTTTAAGAGTGTTTTTGTCGTGTGTTACAAGTACTTAACTGCGCAACAAGATTGACTGGTTTGACTTGCTTAACAGGTTTGACTGGTTATTCGTAAATTTCATACTCACCTATTTCCCAATCAAAGGATGAGCAAATATCTGGTGGATAAAAATCTAGTTCTAGAAAACCAGAAAAACCGATTTATTTTGGTGCGTGCAGGCAATACATTCATTATGCTGTTATCAGGTTATAAGAATAGAAGCAGAAAGCCAAAACGTTTAGAGATTGAAGAAAAATTGGGTCAAGTTGGAATTGCAGTGCATTGTGGGACTGATTTAGGGAACAAATTAGACGCCATCTTTGAAAAGTCCCCAAAACAGCCCCACAATGCACTACGATGCCAACTCGACCCAGTTTTCCCCTCAACCTGGGAATGGCAAATAAAAAGCGTAGTTCTCAAATAGTCACGTGATCATGACACTCTTATTACTGCACAATCTTATTTGGTATTTCCCAGTGGCTTTTTTCCAGACCGGTACCGTTCATATAAAGGTGGGGTGACCCTGGTGTTTGGGATAAGTGTTTTGTTTTCCATCCCCAGGGGCACCTGGGTAGGGTTATCCTTTTTTCATGTAAACTGTACGAATAACCTGATAACACTCAATAATCCCTTTCACAGTTCCTTGCGCTATCTCGAAAGGTAGCAGTGAAAGGAAGGCGAACGGTGTGCTTGCAATGATAGATACCTTTTTAAACACCTTGAACAATTATTCATATGTCTCTATCATTGCGAGCTCGCCGTTCGTCTGCTTCGATGCAAAGACACGGCTACCTTTCAAGATGGGGCAGGGAACTGTAAAGAGACTATTGTACTTTAAATTAGTCTTGTTAGCAACAGGTTTTCTGAAACACATGACTATTTCAAAACCTGTTTGACCAGTTAGAACAAGCTTACATTCTATCCATGCGATAAGGGCACATATTAATAGCATAGTTAATCTGCACAGTAGATGCATTAGTAAAGTTAGTACATCAACATAATAGATCTAATTCGTTTGGACGTAATGTTTTCCCAATTCAGACCACGTGTCATTCCCTTGAGAATAAGATTCCATATTCATATCTCTTCTTTTGCACTACTGTTAAACAAAGAAATGATACTCTAGGGAATGACATGTGGTCTGTAATAGAGAAACATTGCATCACCACGAATAGTTCTATTACCTTCCTGGTTAGTACGTGAACATTGCCACGTTGACGTGCATAATCCTGCTGCATGCAGACGAAGTTGATATTTTTAAAATAAAGATTTATTATTTACCATTATTTTTTGAAAGAAAAAGGTTGTTTTGCCTGTCATTAGTTAAAGTTAACTTTCCATAATGTTACGTATCCGTAAATTATGCGATAGATTGTCTTATTTATTAGGCCCTTAGTCTCATTGTTCAATACTAGAATAAGAATAAAAAGTTTCTAGTGATTACTTTTAGATTCCTTGAGCACTCAACTGCATCTTGTGAAAGATCTTTTTAAGTTCTTTCTTTATGTCGGAAATGAATTTTATAAATTTAAGAGCATCTGTTGTCAAAAAATATAATTTCCTTGTTAAATTCAGGACTTCTCTCTTAAGAATTTCAATTTTTTGCCCTTTGATATCAAGTCTGCTGCTTCAACTGACAATTTCGAATCAAAACTTATTATTAATATTAATAAATATTATTTTCTCTGATGAACATATCAAATGTTTGAACATATCGAACATTGAACATATTAAACAAATAATCATATCACGTGTTGCACTCTTAATTATTATTATTATTTTAGGTATACGTTTTTATATCATGTAGATTGTACTTAACTCTCTACATTTTATCAATGAATATACTTTTTATTTATTATTGTATATTGTATTTTTTCATACGGTCTACCATATAATATTCATCCTTAATTAATGATTTATTTAATTTTAGCTTATTCGGGGAAACGCAAGAAGTATAACACTTACGAGTGGACTCCGAAAATGCCGTCATAATGCTGACATCATTCCGAAACCACTCCGAGAACATTCCAAAGATGTCCCGAGGCGACTCCCTGAGTTTCAAAGTTTAACAAAGATGTTCGACTTACCGGTTCCTGACGTTGGTGGAGGAGGGGGTGGGGGAGGAGGTGGAGCTTCAGGTGCTTCGGGTACGGCAGCAGCTGCTGCAGCTTCAGACAGTGTATTAATGAGGTCCTCTGGTACCTCCATGGCTTCTGCTTCGCTCTTCACTTGTTTCTAGTTACCATAAATATTTTTTTCGGGCTAAATATTATTTCTTTAAGCGGCAGGCCTTTTACTAAAGGCTGCGTGCGCATCTTGAAAACGTTGCAAGGCTTAGAGCGCAGCAGAGAAGAAAAATACAATTTTTGAATGCTCCCATTTAAAAAAATCATTATTTTCTTCATTAACTCAAGACTTTATGGCTTGGGACTGAATGAGTGCGTTCAATATTGCGCTCTAAATGGGATCCCTGCGTAGTCTCGTGAGAGTTGCTCGAGGTTGAAATTTCTTTAACTTAACCCTGGGATTCCTGTGTAGTCACATGACAGTTGCATGCGCTGCTGGCCTTTCATGCCGCGCTTGGTGGAATTCAAATCTAATAGAAGTCAAATATCTTACCACAAGGTTTTCAAGTGTTGTCTGGAGTTCGTTGGTTCGTAGTCTGTACTCCTCGTAGCTGGCTTCCAACTAGAAATGTTTTTGGTTATAAGTATTTTATATTTTTTCACAAATAGTTAATAAATCACTGCATTTTTTGTAAGTGTTGTTCCTAGAAGATAACTTGAAACTTTTAAAAAGAACATGAAAAGATCGATTCCCGATCAGCACAGTTGCTTTATTTATTACCTCTTCGTTGCGTTTCTTGAGGTCGCCATTAGATTTCTCTGTTTCCTAAAATAAATATCACATCGTAATATCATTAGGAAACTCGACCTAACTGATCTAATTTACCATAACTTGTTAGAGTCAGAAAGGAGAAAGAAAATATGTAATGAAAAAAACTTGGAGAAGGAAGATTGAACGACAGAGCGCAAGAAAAAGAGCAGAAAAGGAAGAAAAGAAATGAGATAGCAAGAGGGAAAAATAGATTTAAGAAAGGATTAGGAAATGAACAAAGAATTATTTGTAAATCTCATTGACATTCCATTTTGGGTACATGAACTGACGAAGAACGAGGTGTACCGAGGGAATATCGGGGTAAATAATAGCTATACTCACCCCAAGCTTTGCCTGAAGCAAGTCAACCTAGAGAAGAAAGAGCAAAATTAGAATAACCAAAAAATACGAACAGTACTTGAAAACACTGCTATCCATATTTGCAGATGAAGGACAAAAGTCTACCTCGTCACGCAAGTACTTAGTTCTTTCTCTTAGCGAGACAAACTCATCCATGACGCTTTGTACATTGATATAGCCGTCACGCCATGTCTTCAGTGCGTCACGAACTGTCTTGGCTTCTACTCCTTCTAATGTCTGTAAGAAATATATTAACATAATTTAACAACTAAAAAGCAAGGCTGAAGACCTGATTGATAATATAAAAGATTGCGTTTAAAAAGTACAATATAATTTATTAAATAGGACTTAAAAAATGGACTGTAGTACCTGTTCAATCTTGTCTGGATCAAGACCAGCGTTTTCAATCTCTTGTTGATGGAAAACTTTGACATTGAACGATGGAGCAGAGTTAATGAAAGTGTTGAGGAAGTTAAGACAAATGGCCTGCGGGGAAAACAAGAAATGATAAACAAAAATGACCTAAAACCCCTGAAAAACATATCAAAGTCTTGGCAGATTGTTTTACAGCTCCCTTACCTGAAAAGATGGTGAAATAGGTTTTTTGTAAATCAAAGAAACAAGTGTTTCAAAAGGCTTGGATTCTCTTGATGTTTTCATGTAGAATCTGATGGCGTCGATAACTTGTTGGTAATAGTCTCCTTCGTGACAAATTTGAATTAACATCTGTAAACAAATTGTTAACAATTTATTAGAATAAAGCTGATAAAAACAAACAAACAAAAAACACAAACTATTGAAATCTCAAAATAAAACTGCTTTGATAGATTTGCGCACGCGTGTTATTCTTCAAGAAAAAAGGCGGGAACTTTTGACGCGTCTGCAATGGCTTCCAGTGTTTCAAAGAAACATCCAAAATGGCGGCTCTTTCTAATATAGTAAAAAGGTTAAAATTAATCAAGTTAATAGTCTTAAATCATCCTATAAAAGTCAAGCTAAAAATATTTTTAGCAACATTAGTTATTGGTCTAAAGACTTACCCTTAAGACGAGGGCTTGAGTTTTTCGACTGTTAACTTTCAAACAGAGAAGAATTGCCATGATGGAATAGTTTATACTCATTACGGATTGAAATCCATACTGAAAAGCAGAAGGTAAGGAAATATTGTGCGTGTCACCGAATCGTAAATATTTATAACTGCATATTATTGCTTTATTCGTCAACTCTTCATAATTGGCGGCCTTAAATTGTACACAACAGCAGATGAGCGAAAAGTTAAATTCTGTCAAGCTTAACATGGTACAGTGGTAAATACCTTGTTTTTCATCAAGACCCTCAAACTTTGTAAGCACAGATGTTCATCAATCTACAAACACCATAATAATCACCTTAGAATTACATTAATAAGATCATTTTCACTATAAAATAGATAAAAAATAAGTTTATTTAATTTTTTTCAGGAAATATTTGGCCACTCATGACCATGCGGCAGAAAAGATCAATAATTTTTTGGGTTCTTTTCTCTCCTTTCTTTATTTTTTCACCACTTTTCCATATATATTTGTATTCAAATATTATGCATTAGTCAATTGAAACCCCCATTCCAGACCCCGGGACAGAGCGGGGAATTAAACATTCACAGTAATGTTAAATTTTCTCGAGAGAAAGATTTGTTATTAAATGCGCGTTAAATCCCCTGTCTCGCCCCCGGTAATTCTTCGCCATGTTCCGGGGATCGGGGGTCTCAATTGACTAGTACATTAGATAGTTTTATAAGAATTTCTTACATAGCTTCTGGCAAAAACCTCTGGTTTTAATGATCGTGTGCTTCCATATGATCGAGTTTGAGTTCTTTCAAGATCTGACTGGAGTTCCTGAGGAATAGGTGTGTCTTTGGGGGGAGGATTAACATGGAGGTGCTGAAGAAATTCAATGAGAGCTGTGTGTCCTCTGTAAGGATCGTCAATGAACTCTCTCAGCCATCTATAAAATAATTCATATGGGATGACATAAGAATATATAGACCCCTTGCACTTGAGTCCCGAGAGGAATCGTTCTGAGGGACTAAACGATGGATTTTTTTCCCACAGGAAAAAATGTTGCAAGATAATTGGCTACTAAAGTCCAATCACTTACGTGGTATTTGGATGCGTTCTTAGATCAACTTCCAACGACCTAAGGACCATTTCCACTGGCTCCAGAGTTTTGGTGAGTCTTTTTGAAGTGGCGCTGTGTTTGTTGACTGCAACTTCGCGATGTCCTCTTAGCTGTTCTATGTAGAACCCGGATGAATACTTTGGCTGCATGCTTTCCTAATTTACGGGGGGAGAAAGTTAAGAATTAAGGTAATGAACTGTCGACGCGATGATTCCTAATAAAAAAGGGTGGATCTGATCATGAAAAGAGAAAGCAAATAGCGAGTTAAACGTAAGCCTGGGTCATTGTTCGCCGTCAACAGAGCATAAATATTCCTGCTCTCTTGTCGCCATATTTATTTCGATACAACGAATCGAAATATGGCGACCAATTTGAATAACGAGAGATAACTAGCTAAAAACTAGTGTGAGCTGCGTCGGTGTTTCTAATGAAACAGTAATGATAAAAGGGTAAATTTTACTCCGACGAAGGACTAGCGTCTGAAACGTCAGTAAGTTTTTTCATCTTTTCACGGTGTAAAATTTACCCTTTTATTATTTCAATTTGAATAGCTATCATTCTGGACTGACTGGCCTCTATGCTTTTATGTTTCCACGTGAACACGAGGCTAGTCAGTCCAGAACAATAGTTATTCAAATTATTGACATATTTCGATTTGGCGTATGGTAGCGTGCAGCTATTTTCAACCTCTTGATTGAATTCTTAATCCCTCTAGTTCTTTGTGCTGAAAAATACTCAATATTTCTTCATATATATGTTTGAGTATAACGAAGTAAGGTGTTCATTTTGTATGCGTGTGTGTTGGGGGATGAGAGGGTTGAGCGTGCGGGGTATTAAACCTACGCTTGACTATCATACGATAAATTTCTTGTTGCTACAAGGAAAAAAAATCAATAACAGATACTAATGTAGCTGTAAGTATAGTCCTATAAAGTTATTTCAAAATACACCCAAGCCATATGGCTATGCTTCGGAGACTTTAATTACGTACTTAAGTAAACAAAAAAAAAACAAAAAAAAAAAAAAAATGAATATTAAATTTCTTCCTTAAAAATACCGGCTAGAATTAAAGTCATTTTTCATCGCTGTAAATATTAAAGCACGACTTTAGGCCGTGATATGTTACTAATGACTTTACTTTACAAAACTTCAACGATATACAACCTTAGACTTTACCTTGCTCGTTAAAAACACGGCTAACATACAGCGAAAGCCGGCGGAGAATTTTATGAGGAAGTTAAAATTTTGTAAGCATTATTTGGTTTAACTTGACGGAAAAAAACTGCATATCAAAATTTGAACCAGACAGTATTGGAAATATTAATTTATTTTTTCATTACTAAAGCAACATTATTATATTTATCATAGTATGGAAAAACGAAAATGGGGTAAAAAGTTATTTTAGATAAAAATTTGAAATTTATATATACTTTTTTGGCATCAATACTGTGTGCTGCAGTAAGGATGAATTTTATTATCACTCTTCTGTTGCTTTCCCGGCATCTGTTCGTGATAAAAATAGTTCACTTGTCCCCATGCAATAAAACAATTTCTTTTCAGTTAAACACTTAACTTTACTAGGCTCTAAATGGTGCCCTCTAATTGGTCGAGAATTCGAGATGGACTTCATCGTAATATGACTAAAAGTGCTCAGAGTTAATTGTTTTTTTGTTTTTTGTTTTTGGATCATCCCAGGATTTTGAAAACAAAAGCTAGGAAATCTTTATGAGTCAAAGAGAAAAAAACCAAAAGAAAAAAAAAAACTTTTTTTGTAAAGTGAAACTTTTATCACCTCTGGCTAGTGATATTGCCAGTAGTATTCAGAGGTTAATTGTGCTTGATTATTCAAAGATTTTGAAACAAAGACAACGTAATCTCGAATGATGAGATAGAAACTGAAATTTAAAATGTTGTAAAATGAAAACTTTATCATCTCTGAGTAGCTACCAGATGTGGTAGACATGGTAAATTTTATCATTAATGCACTGAACGAATTCTCTGTTTAAAACACTTCTTTTATCGATAGAAAAGAAAATCTTGGTTTGGACTTCCTTTTCGGACCTTGAGTAAAATTCACAATATAAAATCTCTTATTTTTCTCTGCGGGAAGCCTTGTCGTCAAAATATATTCTGACTCGAACTGAAATGAAAACGTTTGCAAACCTTCCTTCGCAAATTTATTGATTTTCCCCACTGACTCTCAAAAAACTCGTTATTTTTACTGTAAGAAGGGTTCATGTCGTAGTTTAATTTTTCTAGAATAAAATTCCGCTTTGTTTTCAAATGTGAGATAATATCAACGTAAGGCAATCGCTTATTATAAATATTTTATGAAATAATATTCTTTCGGCAGGTTTTATTGATCCGAGAGTCGTAAAGTCTAGTAAAAGAAACTAAACTCTTTAGACTTTGAAGAATTTACTATCATTCACAAGCACAGACATTTGAGCAAAAATAATGCAAAGTAAGCGTCACAAGTGTCACTCTTTAGATTAATACTGAAGGAAAATTAAAAAAGCTATTGAAATATTGAACTACGATCAGCCATGTGGAAAAGTCCTGTGAAATAATTTTTCCAACTTACCTTCGCTTTAATCATCTTCCATTTGTGAGATTTAGGACTTTTGGAGAGCTCTGCAGCTCTTTCAGCCGGAAGGGCCATTTTTTCCTACCAAAATACGACAGAAAGAAGGTTAATTTCAACTGTTTGCGAGATATTTTTCCCTTCACAATAAGCTTAGCAAGACGTAAATATTTTGTTGACATTAGTTTTAAAAACTTACCAAAAGTATTGAAAACCTCTCTTCAATCTCGATGTCATCTGGCATTTCATCGTCGACTTCAAATTCTGCAAACAATTATGATTTTTGTTTTATAAAAGTCACTTAAACATAACAATTTATCGACTCTCCCGGGAATATTCAAGATTAGATAAGCAGTCTAAATCTTCTCACGGATCGATCTTGAAGCCACACGGAACATAACAGCGATTTGTCTTTACATCTGCTTAAACTTGAATATTTCCCCCAAAAATTTTAAGACATGAGTATAGAACTAAAAAAATAGCATAAAAATACGATATTTACCCGTATCTTCGCCACCGGAGGAGTTTGCCGAGAATAACATACTACTGTTGGACCTGACAGAATCGAATGCTCGGGTAGATGTTTTGCTAACTCCGTTTTTCATTTTCCCAGGCATTACTATACCATTAGAGTGTCCAGTTTTTACATTGCTATTGCGGTCCTGAACCATAGCACTAGACCTGTACAGAAACAGATGGCATTAATATCATAAGCGATTGTACTAACTCATCAACGTTATAAAAATTAAGCCTAGCTAGGTTTACCTAATTCGCTGATCTGTACATGGAATTTTGAATGCAAATTTTTACGAAGCAGTAGGGAGGGGGGCGTTGCTTGGTTGACCTGTCACAGTATACGTCGTCATGGACTGGAAGGTTCTCTTCGGAATTATCTTTCAAAAGTTTTCTAACTTTATGATTAATTATTTCAAGATTGTGAAATCTTTTTTTCCAGTTGTTCCTCGAGAAATATTAACCCCAAAGCTTAAATTTCCCAAAATTTTAAAATTTATTTTAGGTATTAAAAAATTCATAAGTAAAAAAAAATATTTCATTAATGATATTTTGAATTTGTTTTGAATCATTCTGCGCCGTGTCTTGACAGGTTCTCTTGAAATTCATTAGGTTCAATGAAGTAAATAACTCTTCAATTTTTCAAGTACAATTTATCATCTTGGTTTCTTCAAAGAGAAACCTAAAAAGAGAATTTCTATAATATTTTTAATATTCTTGTCCAAAAGTATTAGCTAATATTATTCATGACGATTTTCAACGCGACGTGGTCTGCAGTACAAACGTCATCTGATTGCCTTAGCGAATCGAAGCTAAATATCGATAGATGTTTTTGTTTTGACATAAGCGTTATTTTTAGATACCAGCAGAAGGACCTAACTGATTGTGACTGGCATTGCTAACGATTAATTCTAAAAATATACATTTATTCTTCGAATATTTTTATGCTATTGTTGATTGAAACCTCAACCCTCCGATCCCCTGGAAAGGGCAGGGAATCCAACATTCACGTACAGTGTTAAATTTAGCACTTTCTCCCGACGGTCCCTGGAGAAAGATTTGCTGTCAAAATTGCTGAAGTAGTTGCTGTTAAGATTGTTAAAACTGTTGACTTGTACGAGTTTAATTCCTACCCTGGCCTCCTCCACATGCAACTTTCCCAAAAGGGAAAAACAATGAACCCATTCTTGGCTTTCGGCTATTCTTATCAACACCCGTTTGAAGCCCCTTCTACCACCCCACCCCCCTACACGAGTTTATCACCCTTAGAAACAATCGGCTCATTGGTCCTTGGTTATAGAGGTTTTGCACCATCACGTGACGGCAGCCATGTTAGATGGCAGGAACAATACAATCGTTCTATATGAGAAAGCTTTCAATTTCCCAAGAGCAAAGGAATTCTATTGTTCTGCTGTCTAACCATAGGCAGTCCAAGCTGTATTGCTTCGTTTCCATGTTGGTACCATTTAAGGTGGCTGCCTATTTTTGAACGTTCGATTTGAGCCCACGATGTGCGCGCGCTCAAAAAACGCTGAAAAATCTACAAGATTTTATTGAAGAACCATACGCGTTTTGAGCTTCAACAGGGCAAAACCCTCAAATTTTGCACGGGACTCTATATTTTTTGATAGCTCATTCGAAAAAAACTCCTAAAAATCTAGGTTATATCAACATTTTAGGAAAAGTTTAAATCAGGAACACGTGAAAAAATAGATTTTTGTAGGGATTTTTGTTCGACTTTTATGAGATTTTTTATGAGCACCGAAACTACAAAATATGACAATTCAATGTATCTCTCTGTCTTTTTGTCGAAAATATCCATGTATTATTGTAGAAGGATTGACTAGCCTTCGTTCGTGCAATCATATAGTCTGCAAATAACTATTATCTTATGAATCTTAATATTTTTCTAATCACTTCCGGTGGCGCAATTTTTACTCCGCCAAAAGCTCGTGCGTAGGCTTCCATTAAATGCTGATTATCTCGAAAACGAGACACCCTATTTTTCTTTCCAGATTTGGAATCAGCATTAAATTTCAATTCGGAAAATCGAAGTTTTTAAAAAAGCTTAAATCAATTTCCAAAAGTAGGCAGTCACCTTAACAAAAGATTTCTCATTAGCATCCATTGTTAACGGTATCACAATGGCCGCCATGTTTTTGTCTTTTAACTCTCTTGGGAATGCTTGCAATAATAATCTTAAAATCCGAATAAATGCTCTGACTATATATCTGCGCTAGAAATGGACTTTTTCACAATATTGGATGCATCATGGGTCATCAGGGCAAAGATGACAAAGAAATAATTAGGCAAATGCATACATTTTACTTCATATTTCATTTTCTTCAACTTTTTGAACTAAAACTTTTTTGTGCTGATGGACAAGCTTTTTCTCTTGCTGTCACCATAGTTAATTTCCCTCTATTAACTATGCTGTCACGAAGTTTTTGGACTAATTGAGCTAGTTTCCGAATCGCCATATTTCGATAAAATTCGATCGGACATGCACGATCAAAATAAGCAGTTTTTCGAAGAAAAAAATTCTGAAGCTACGAAACGTTTTTGATTACCCCAGAAAAATCAGTAAAAATTGGTTTTCTTTTAGTTCAAGAAGTCGTTTGAAGCTTGAATTTGATTGCAAGGCTCATTTCAAAAGTTAAACTTCACATGAGCCGAACCTAATCGAAACAATGGATAACAAGGCAGTCTTCTTTGATGTAGTTAGGTTCGGCTCTGTGAAGTTCTACGTTTAACCTGAGCCTTAGGCTTGTCCTGATTACCAATGATGCGTTCAATAGCGTGAAAAAGGACAGTTAACTTAGGGGGGTGAACCTCTCTGGTTCACTAGAGCTTTTGTTACAGCTACCCCGTGTACCGCCACTTCCCACACTTCCCCCGTAGAAAGCCGCGTTGAAAGCGGCTGTAAACAGGCTATGGTACAACTCTTCTTTGTCTACGTGAGCATGTTGTCCTGTTTTCGCATTATATTGTTTGTTACCGCATGAAGAGAAGTAAAGAAAACTAAGAATGCATTGAAAATGCCTTGCCAACAAGCTGAATACAATAGGCCAATTTGCTAGTCTTTTTCAAGCCGACAAGTGATGCTTATTAACTAGTGTCTTGATCAATGTGATGCTATCCGAATATATGCCCTCTGCATCTATTGAATCAGAGAAAACATTGTAAATCTAGCTTTTACAAGGCTGCCGGTATTGGTTAGTTGTTTTGCCGGATAATCTAAACTTGCCCTCTTCAAAATAATAGTTTAATATTATTTTGAAGAGGGCAAGTTTAGATATATCCGGCAATAAATCAAATTTCTTTTAAGAACTATCAAATGATTATAAATAATATATAAACATTTGGAAAAGATGCACGAATAAAAAAAATAATGACAAAAAACAGGTGAAAAACAAAACAACCGTTTATAAATATACCGTTTATATATTTTTTTGAGTAGAGACTTCTTATCTTGGGCTTTGGGAAAGATTACTTAACTCTGTCACTAAGGAAATTTAGAACTAGCTTATACACATAAGAAAGACCATGAGGATGAATTCCACAAACTGCATGGTAAAATTTCTCCGCGTAATTGCCTTAAAACTAAAATGACGTTATTGTAATGAATAATTTGCTTGGGATACGTTTATTGCAAGCGTTAGAGTAGGGCAATACAAAGATTGTTGTTGCTCACAAAGTCAAAATATATAACAATTTCTAGTAACAACTAGAAGTATTCTTACGACTTACCTTGCCTGGCGATTCAAAGCATATTTGTGAGCCATACTTCTAGATCTAATATCTTGCAATATAAATCTGTATATATTCTATCTGCCCGAAGCTCAGAGCGGAGGACATTCAAGTTCTTCCTGTTTTGTTCATTTATCTCAGGACAGTATAGGAAAATTCGTCCGAGAGACACACCAGGAGCATAAAAAATATAGCTTCAACTCACGCTGTGTTTGTATGTGTGCTGATCAAAATGCTCGCCTAGACGCCAAGTATCCTGTATGACATCATTCTCCTGTGGGAATAGCCTTTTGTCTGTCAGGTGTAACGCAACATTGACTTTAGACCAACAAGAGATGAGAAGGAAACGTTATCAGAAAAGATGCGAATGTACAGAAAAAATCCTTACTGGTTTGTTGTTGTCGTTTTGGTTGAAAATCATTGTGTGTGATGAAGTAACAAAAAATGTGCTGCTTTTTGCCGGGAATTCACGAGCAGGTGAAACGAACGCGTAATTCTTTAAAAATGTTCTTTTTTTGGTCGTTCTCTCCATTCTGGTGAAGTCAAAGCCCACCTCCCTAATTAAAGGTACCGCACAACTAATTTGTATAGCAATTACTGCTATTGTTATTGGCCTAGCCATGTTGATTTGCGAGTTAATTATCAATTACGCCTTGCGGCAACAAAACAGAAAAGAAAGGCAAAAGGCAAAAAAAAAAAAAAAAAAAAAAAAAAAAAAAAGAAAGAAAAGAAGAAGAAAAAAAGAGAGCAACCATGATCATGAAAATGTGTATGCACATTGCGCGTTTAAGACGCGATTACATTCAGCAATTTCATCTGCAACGACACAAGTTGCATAGAGCATTGCAGCATGTAAACTACAGGCGCAATTTGAAAAAAATTTGCGAGACAAGTTGTAGCAATTGTTGCCAAAAGTTGGCAAGTATTGCGTCTCCATTGCGTCTCCATTGCGAGACAAGTTACGGAGAAAATTTTTTCGAGTAATCGCCCCTTTACGAGCTTTGACCACTTTAATTTTTCCGTCATTGACAATCGTTATCTTTCTCTTCTTTCTCTCTGGGAAAATTAAAGAAAGACTCTACCAGTGGGGATAAATTATAGCGGTTTACGATGGTTGTCCACCCAAATTCATACTCAGTTTTATCAATGTCCCAACGTTTTAGCAGAGATTTGGTTTCTTAGTTTAGAGTGGCTGGTGTGAAAACACACTTAAAACTCGGAGGATTAGAATCAAAGCCGAGTCACAAGATTCCGCGAAGTGATTGGACGAAACACTTATATGAAAATAGCATGCAGGAAGCCATTTTAATGCTATGGTATGTTTTGTGGAAATGTATTATAAATCAAGCTGCTGTTACTTAAAGAAATTTTCAAACCAAGCATTATAAATGCGCTATTTTCCCAGTAAGTTTACACTTCATGAATGAAAACTTTTTACTTTCGTAATCGTTAGGCGAATATTTGTCAAATTTTGCGGTAAATATTCCAAGGTCTAGCTCCACCATTTCGTGCACTAGGTTTCCTTCCGTGCAGTTTCTCAGTTTGTGCATAGTTAATGGAGCGCATCTAGTATACAATTATGTGGTACGAAGCATTTATGTTGATCGCTCTGCAAGGCTAAAATTGTTCTCTAAACAAAAACAAGTATTTCATCATAATCACGTGTTATGACATCCGTTCTCATTAAAAACTGTATCAAACATTAATTCAATCTTTATGTGACTTATGTGTAAAAAAGATTTGCAATCCGATAAAACACGTTTATGTACCAGCGTTCCAAAAGTGGAAGGTAGCGGTCAAGCGTGAGGGGGTCCAGCCACCTTAAGAAAATACTTCTTTGATTTATCCCGCTCCCCTCGATTGATGAATATTAGCTACACTTAAATAGATCTTTTTACTGGTGTGATGGCCATCTTGAATTATAAGATGCCGAGGGGGAAAATGTAGAAAATGTATAGAGCAAATAATTTGAAATCTTGGTGTTTATTGTTCCAACTATCAAAAACTTTAATTGCTTTTTCGGTGTGCTTCTCATTAAAAAGCGTAAATTGATAAAAAATATATTATTCGATTGCACGTTACGTCATCGCGGCCATGTTGGTGCCATTTACAAAACATTTCTTATTAGCATCCATTGTTAACGGCACCACAATGGCCGCCATGTTTTTGTCTTTTGACTCTCTGGAAATGCTTGCAACCCATCAATACCCCGACTGCTGTATAGTCTATACTTGTCCAATAGTTGATCCCTCGGCATCCCTTAATGTCTCAATGAAAACGATAGAATTCAAGATAGCCGCCAAATCGGTTAAAATCTCCAAGTAGTAGATAAATGAAAGAATATTTGTCTTTGGAGAGAAAGTGTATATATATATATATACATCTGTTATTCATCTAAAAATCTATCTATTTATTAGTGAGTAATATTTTTCTATCTGATTACTAATGTGTGCGAAACCTGTTCGAAGACCAATTTTCAGAAGACCTACGAATGGAAAGTGAAATAAATGGTTAATAGAAATAGGATAACATTCTGAGATTGAGGATAAAACTGGGTCCAGTTGGCATTGCAGTGCATTTTGGGGCTGTTTTAGGGGACAAAATAGACGCCATCTTGGAAATATGTCCCTTAAAACGCCCCACAATGCACTGCAATGCCAACTCGACCCAGTTTTCCCCCGACCTTTGAACGGCTAATATTCAAAGAATCATATCATGAACAACTTACCAGACTTGAAAGTCGCCTCTAGCATGCTCTGTAGTGAGTCCTGAAGATCTATTTGTCCCAGAGCGCTAACCAAAGTATGACGTGACCCGTCTATGAAAAAACAAACATAAAATATCGTTTGATCAAAATTAAAATCAACTTTCTATAAAGCGTTTTCTCTCAGTGCCTAGAGAGTTAAAGCAGCCATAATGGGAAGAAACTAAAAACAAATTTATTGTCAAAGATGAACCAATATGGCGGCTGTGACGTCATGTGAAAACGCTCTATCGTACGATGTATTTAAATATTTGTTGAACTGAATGACGTGGGAGACTGGTCACTAGTACCGATTGGCACGAAAACAAGGTCAGCGGTTCTATCTGCAGAAAAACTGAATTTTTCCATTTTGCCTCGCTTTATTTATCTGTACGAGTCTCTTTCCTTCGTTTTTCCTATGATAAACTACTAGTCAAAGATACCGCACAGATTCATAGACCAACCAATTTGTTTCATTAGTAGTTACCTAGTATGTGTCTTGTCATATGCACAAATGATATGAATAGAAATTAATGTAATTTTCCTTATCGCTTTATTATAAATATTTATTATGGCAATTATCTTATATTTAAATTTCTATACATTGTCACCAAATGTAATTAATATTTAAGAGCGATAAACTTCTGTTCTGTTCTGTACCTTTATTTTCTATTGTAGACAACATGAATCCAGACGGCTGTACTTGAACTCTGACGGAACCCTTTTATAGATAGAAGACAAATACGATACTACTTGTAAGAAATAGTACTACTTATGACTAATTTCTGAAATACATGAGGGAAGGGGTTTCTATTGCCGCTCATCCCTGCCTTGTAGACAATTTCGATTTTTGGCACCGGTCATTATCTATCATATCGTATTTGAGTACTTAACGTAATGAAGCGTTTTTGTTATTGGAAGTTATAGGGGAGGTGTAAAGGGAGGCCAATCCCGTAGTCCCACATAGATCAACACGAGAGTAAAAACAACCTACATACCTTTGTGGGTTTGTGCATAGGATAGTTAACCGATGTGACGAAAAGACCTTTAAGAGGAAAGGTTTTCTTATCAATAAACAATACAGAACAAACTGTGATAGAGTGGTTTTTATATCACTGGCTAGGAAACATACGGTACTGACTTACAGAAGGTACACGGTGGAGCGCAAATACTAGAAGCGGGCATGTTGCATGGCTATAGTGTTTGTATTATACGACATACGGTAGCATTAAAATGGCTTTCCATTGTCATCCTGTAATTCACTTCAAAAGGTCATATATTTCCTAAATATTTTACTACAGGAAACCCAAGTATAGACTTCAAGAATGATGACGTTTTATACCTACACTTCTAGAATCCTTTTCACCAGCTTTTTGTTATGCTAATTTTCACTATTGTCTTGGTATTTTCAAAGGAATAAATTTTTAACAATTGAATATGAGAAGGTTTTTGAAAAGGATTGTTGTAGTTTATGTACGAAACCTCAATAGGGATAGGGTATATTGACCCTGTAAAACTTCCTTAGAAGCCCAAGTGACATCGAGAAAAACGTACCACAGGTAACCCACCAACTTAAACTTACCACAGGTATTGTCCTTGGTGAGGTAGGATGGTATCCAACACCTTAGTAAACAGCACTCTCGCCTAGACATACTTGGCATTGGAAGACTGTACGTGTTGGTTACTATGGATGCCCTTGGGATTGAATCTACGCAATAAAGAGAACCCAATGATCAAACACGTTCGGCATTCTTTCTCACAGAGTTTAATCTAAGGGAACGTTCACTGAATAATATTTTTGACGGGCAAGGGGAGGGTTGGTGGGATTTTCTGAATTGTAAGTAAAAAATGTATTGGCTTTTTCCCAACCCGATTTTTTTTACCTGGTTCCTTATAAAAATAGGAAAAATATTAAATATTGGCGCTCAACGATCGCATGTGGCTACTGCAAATGTTTACATGTATGAAATCGAACTGGTCTCAAGGGAAATAGTTTTGTTATCCCGTGAGTCTCGATGTTTGCCAAAGGGAAAGCCGAGCTTTGTTTATATAGCAATAGATTTTCTATTTAGCTCATTATTTTTTGGGGTTGTCCCCCCTTACATTTTTTACGTGCCCCCCTTAAATACCACCAGCTTCCCCCCCTTCCCCCCCTTCCCCCATGCTTGTAAAAAATGAACAGTCCCTAATAAATGAAGCTACACTTGTCATACCTTCAATAACTTCCAGAACTTCTTCATTTCTAAAAATCTGGTCAAACTGAAAGAAAGAAAAACAACAAAGCACAGTCGTATGTGTTTAAGCGGTCACCTACGGGACTTTGTCTGCTAGTAGAGATGGACCCAGGGGCGGATCCAGGAATTTTAGAAGGGGGGGGGGGGTGACTATTACGAAGGTTTTACCAGGAATTCGATGAAAAAGGGGGTGACTGTTACTAACGATATACTGAGAAAATTGACCGAAAAGGGGGTGAAAAGGGGGTGACTAGTTACCCCTCTTACCACCCCTGGGACCCTTTCAGCTTGGCAGTAATGTTTCCCCCGATTTCAGACCATATGTCATTCCCTAGAGTATCATTTCATTCTTTAACGTTAATGCATAAGAAGACACACAAATATGGATACACGATGGTCTGAAATGGGAAAAACATTACGCCAAAGCTGAAAGGGTTTATGGACGATACTCAAAATTATAATGAATTTGAGGCTAACATGAAAATACAAAAGAAATCACACTTTTTCTCGATGACATTTGTGGCATTTTTTTTGTATTTCCCTGTATGTTAGCCTCGCAAGATAATTTTAAGAAGGGTCCATTGGAACTAGCATTTGACGTACTGATTAATTAATGGCAATCAGAGCAACGGGGACCTCAGTTTTCAATGCACTTATTATACCTTTCCTCCAGGTCTCATAGCAGTCAGTAAATAATCATACGTTACTTCAAGAGGAACAGGAATACACCCTTCAATCTGCAGCAATGAAACAAAGAGAAGACAAACGACAAGTTAGTAGTCGTTGATCAACCTTCAAACTTTAATTGATACTTTTGGCATTAAAACAAACAAATACACTAAAAAACTTCAATTTTATCGATACACTGAAACAACTTGTGGGGTGAACAAAGTCAGGTCACGGCTAGCTCACAGATCGAACCATGAAACTGGACAACCTCTGGGATAATAGTCTAACTTGGCCACTCTCACAGACCACATTGGAATTTAGCTTAGGTTTTGCGGAGGGAGGAAAAACCGGAGAAAAACCTTCTTCTCTTTTTAGGGCGCTCCATATAAGCTCGAAAACTCGAAGATCTTAGCTCCGATATGTGGATGGTTATTTTCATTTCATATTTATACGACAACTGCCATATACTACGTATATGTTGAATATGTGCTTTCGTTTCTAAGGTTACCAGAAGGCTACCTTTATCACGGCGTATGATTCATGTTTAAAGCTCAGTCGTGAGAGAGTCACGCCATTTTTGCTGTCAGTTTTTTTCCATATTGCTTCCTTGATGACAGAACAAAGGCATCTCCATTGCTGGGTGAAAATGGTAAAATACAATGAAATAGATCAGGTGCATGTGACGTCATTGCCGCCATCTTGGTTGACGATAACAACGCATTCCTCGTTAGCTTCTCTTATTAGATCAATCAAGACGGCGGCTGTTTCATTGTTATTCATATCTCAAGGGATTTTGAGTCACATGGTTGCACACACTCTATACACTAAAGGAGCGTTAACAAACAATGTTAGGTTTGCATGGGAGCACCCAAAAATATTAATTCAAAATGTAAAATCCCCCCTCACCCCATAAATAATAAACGCTCCCTAATAAGGTAATGGTTATGGAAAGAAAAAAACTCAAGAATATCGATAAATATACGAAAACAAAAGATAATCAGTAGCCTGTTGCATCCGAACAAAACTCTGGTTTGGTGAGTCTTCATTTGTCTTTGGAGGGGAAGTGGAGTGAGGTACAGCCGGAGCCACTAAGATATATTTATATAAGCTAGAAGAATCCAATGTAAAATTATGAACGCGAAGAGCAAAGAACACAGGCTATTTTTACCTCCATTCGCCAACTTGGGTTCAAATATTCATCTCTGACTTGCAAGACTTTTGAAGACATCTGCGCTGGAGCTGATAAGGTCTTCTGGTGGCGTTTCTTTCTTGTCTAAAGAGAAGGAAAAATGTTCAAATGTTTAATGTTCAAAAGGACAAAAAAAATTTTCTTTGTTTGCACATGAAGGAAAGGTGTGCCTTATACTAACCCGTCTGTCCATTCTTGAGCGAACGCTTCTTCTATTTTCGTTAAATGTCTCCGAAGAGAAAAGATCTGTTTCTATCGATGCACTCAATACCTCCATCCAGGACAGCTTGTCTTCTTCGTTATCTATGATACAAGATGCAAGTATTAGCCTTATACACAAGGATCCAACGCAAGTGTCATCCTTTTACACAGGGATTCCGCACTTTCTGCGATACGAGATGCAAGGTTGTCCTTGTAAACAAGGATCCTGCACAAGATGAGTGCCATCCTTATACACAATGACAGGGAATCTACGATAAAAGATACAAGCGTTAGCCTTATATAAAGGGATCCCGTACAAGATAAGTGTTATCCTTATACACAGGAGTCCCACAATATCTACGATAAAAAACAGGAGTATTAGCCTTATATAAAGGGATCCCGTACAAGATAAGTGTTATCCTTATACATAGGGATCCCGCACTACCTACGATAAAAAAATTAAGGAGCTAGACACAAGCTTTGATTACTTGAAAAATCATATTTTGAATGTGTAATGGACTCACCACAGCTGACGTAATAAGTCCTTTTTGCCGTATTATCAAACACAGGCCCCAAGGCAAAACAGAACGGCTTATTTTTTTCTTCTTTTGTCTCTAGTTCGCGTGCAACATCTAGCGAAGAAAGAAAAGGTGGGAAAATGAAGTAGACACAAAAATGCAAAAGGCAATAAATAATGAAGAGGAATTGCCCTATTTCACAAAGACGGCAAAGCTTGTTTACGAGAGGGACAGAATGGTAAAAAAACAATATGAATTTAGAATAATTTTACTCTGAAAATGGGAATTGATATCTCTGCCGATATGTCTGGTTTTCAAAGATTTTACAAACCGGTGTTTATCCTACAATATATACGGTATTTAGTGGCTATTATGGCCTTCTAAAAAATACAATATTTTACAGTTTTTTTAGTGTTGTTCCTGTTTTGTAACCCACCCACGACAATGATTCTTTTAGCGTTAAAAAAAAAAAGATTATTTTCTTGCGACGTCATAATAAAATAAGGCAATTGAAAAATGAGAGAGGTAAGGTCAAGGCTTTCGTTTCCAAAAATAGGGAAAAATAGGCTAAATTAAGATTTTGTTAATCATGAAATAAATAACAAGGTATTCATAAATAACAGTATGATATATAATCCTTCCGGCAGAATGTTTTTCGTCTACATGTACGTCTTAGGTTATGCCATCTGCTAAAAGCCATTTTTCCCGAGGTCCAGGAAAAATACTGGGTCGAATTTGCATTGCGGTGCATTGTGGGATTGTTTATGGGACATATTTCCAAGATGGCGTCTATTTTATACCCCAAAACAGCTAGCTCCAAAATGCACTGCAACGCCAGCTCGACTCAGATTTTTTCCTCAACCTCTGGTCACATATTGGTCTGGGTGACTTACATGTAGAGTCGAGCTCTATCGAGCCAGCTGGCTGATTAGCCTCAATGTCTTCCATTTTTCTGAAAAAAAGGATTAAAATTGTAGGTTATTATTCTATACTAGCAAGGGGGCGACCGCTCCCTCCCCTCTCCCCCTGAAAAAAAGTTTGGCTTAAAGTCGTAAGTTTTCCTATTTTGTTGGGCTACCTGTGAGATTGGTTTTCGCGCTAAAGAGCACTGTGTGCTCGCCTGTCCCATTCTGGTACTCTTGCTAAGCTACTGCCGAACATGCAATATTTGATACCTCTCGTTCAGATCCTTCCGAATTTTCGGCGGACCTTAGCGCAAAGCTAGAGTAAACTAGAATTCCTTTGGATCTGTTAAAACCCAATGTGCATTAACATTTAGAGCACTTTTCGTCCTAGTAGAAGACACCACATAAAGCGGCTTTCAAATGAGGGGAGAAATCAGGGGCCGCATCGTGTTGACTAATGCTGCGGCACTTTAGTGCATGATTCCCAAAATAAGAATAAAACATCAGAAGGGAGACTTGTCATCGCTAATCACCTTCGAGAAGTACAGCAGTGGCGCAGCTCGACGAGGTCGAACTGAAAGCATGTGAAAGGCAAAGCTTAAGCGCTAAAAGGATTCGTAACTCTTGGATTTTAAAGGAGTGCAAGTGCATGCATGCATACAGTATGAAGATCAAAAAACGTTTGATCCTAGAAGAATATATGTATTTCAAAAATTTGAAGGACAGCGGTCACCACCATAAAAGTACTTATCGTACTTATGGACGGAATCGTGTGAGAACTGAGAACGTGGGCTTAAGCATGCACTTTTAAAAAACCCTTTCACAAGGGCTTGTCCATACGTATCCGGATATATATTTCAATGAAACGGAATTTCTTCTTTGCAGATTGGCCTTGAAATGAAGAAATAGAAAACGCTACTGGTGGACGAGAGTTTTTTGAAAACGGAAAACAAATCCGTTTTCGAATGTTAAGAATAAACCATAGTTAATAGAGGGGAATTAACTATGGAATAAACATACCATCTAGGAAGAAAACACGCGTGTCATCTTTACGTAGCTCTTGACAAACCCTCTATCTTAGACCAAGGACTCAAATATTTAAAAGCAGAATTGAATTTGAGTCAAGTAGTAGTTACAAATCACTTCTTTTTTCTCCATTATAAGGACATCTTGGAGGAGGAAAACCTGTCTCCGGTAAATTGAAAATAATAGAAAAAAATAACAAAGAGGTGAATGTTATTATGAATGTGTTTGGTTATATAAACGTCTTGTATGGCATGGTTTAAGACGTATCAGCGTAATTTCTTTCTCCAAATAAGCTCGAAGCGAAATAACTGAAATACTGATCGAAAAGAACCATCATTAACAGAACTTTTAAAAAAATTCTTTGGAAGCTTTCACACAAAGTTCTAAATATTTTCTTCCCTAAGATACTAAGTAAATTCCTGAAAGCGTTTCAACTTACTGCAGAAGCTGTTCAAGAGTTTATTCACCTTAGCACTGAATTAAAACGATGGAGGAGTTTAGCATTTATATCGTGGTGGTCAATATCATTATCTGTATTGCCACGATAATTTGTAATGCCCTTATCCTGATAGCAGTAGTAACGACGCCTCGACTTCACGCTCCTTCAAACATTCTTTTGTGCAACCGTGCAACTGCAGATTTTGGAGTTGGTCTGTTCACTCTTCCATTCTTTATGAGCGCTCAACTCCGTGAAAAATCAATAGTCTTGGAAACAGGTTTACATCTATCGGTTCTGGTGTTTGCAGGGATTTCTATGGCGGGGATGACGCTTATCTCACTCGATCGATACTTAGCCCTGTGGCTTCATCTTCGCTATCCAGCGATCGTAACGGTACCACGTACGGTCAAAGTCGTCGTGTCGTTATGGATAGACGCAGGAATAGTCATTGTGATTTATTTTCTTCGAGTGGAAGTGATTAGGCTTCTCGGAACGATTGGTGCTTTGATGTGTTTTGGTATCTCGTCTGTAGTTTATGTTCGTATATACCTCATCGTTCGACGCCACAAAAAACAAATTCAGGACCAGAATCGGTCGATACTATCTGCTGGTCATTCTGGGCCATTACCGAAGCATGGCAAATCCATCAAGACCATGTATCTGGTAAACGGGTTCTTTGTGATGAGTTGGCTGCCATTAGTGTTACTGGTGATCACCAAAGCGAAGGTGTATTCTGCGATAGGAGAGGAGGGCTATCGACACGTGGAACAAGTTGCAATAACGGTTTTTCTTTCGAACTCTGTCGCTAATCCAATACTTTACTGTTGGAGAGTGAGTCAAATACGACAGACAGTAATGAAGATATTGAGGAAGATTAATAAACTGATGTTTAAAGGAAATGACATCTCCTCTTTATAGACTGGGGGTTGATTTATGATATGGATCATTAATCATTTTATGACCCATGTTTGCAATTAGACAGAAGATGAAATTATAAATTAGATGCATGAAATGCTGTTTCACAAAAGCAACAATACTTTGAGAAAAGGAAGAAAAGAAAAAAGACAGACAGACAGACAGAATGATAGAAAGAAGGGAAGAAAGAAAGAAAGAAAGAAAGAAAGAAAGGAAGGAATAAAGAAAGAAGAAAGAAAGAAAGAAAGAAGAACAGTAATGAAGAGTAAGGACATAAGAGTAATGATGTCGAAGGAATAGGAGTAAAATCTGCCGCACATCCCTCACTCCCCCGACCCTCCCACGTCATCCAACTTGCACCTTACTCCACTCCCACTCATCAGTCGCCGCACTCCCCGAATCACTCCTACCCGTACGCACCGCTCCTCCTCCCTCCTCCCCTCCCCCTCCCCCTCCCAACATTCACATACCCTCCCCCCCTCCTCCACTCAACTAAAAACCCCCCTCCCAGAAAGAAATACAAGAAGAAAGAAAGAAAGAAAGAAAGAATTATGATAACAAATAGGTCAATGAGAAAAAATCACTTATGAAGCAATCTAAGACATCGAGCAAGAAACCTTGATAGTTTAAGTGCTTCCTCTGTTCTTTGTTAAGAAAAGAATGCAAGTTCTTCATGGAGAAGAAAACTACTTCAAAGTTCATTCACCTTTTATACTTGCAAAGGAAATGAAAAAACTTAGAGAGCTGTCATGTTGAGGACAATGGGATGTTTTCGACACCGTGGTACCACTCTCGATAAAGTGCTTCAAAATATTCTGTTTTTGCGAAAATAGAGGCTTCCCCTCACTTCTTTGCTAATTTCTTATAATTTTTTGAATGCACAAGTTAGATAGCTGTGATATAAGCTTAAAAGTAACTTTATGGTGGTGTTTTGTCATGCCTGAACGCTTATATCACTTGATCAACTTGCTCACTACAGCTTGTATGATAACTTCCTCACTATGATCTGTTGACAGCATAATAAACGTCTCTCTTCAAATAACTCAACATTTCCTTACACTGGTAGGGGGGAGGACGACAGTCAAGACGGCGCTTACTAAAAATGTCATCTATGCTGCATCAGAGCTGAGATGCGATATAAATGCTATAAGAGTAATCTTATTCAACCAGTGACGCGTAATAACCAAATAGACACAAAACAAAACAATGGAAATAAGGTCAAATAAATTCTTAAGAGAGTTTACGAATCTTTCATTGGTTAAGCAAAGCTAGTTTAAACTAGGATTATTGGAAATCCTATGATTATGATAAGTAAATATTGGCAAAATTATTCGAAACCGGAAGTACGAAACAGTTCAAGTTTATCTAAATAGTTGACTTCAGCGAGCGAGTTGCAAGGTGAAGCTAAAAAACAAGCTTGAGTTTTCATCTTCACTCACTACAGACATGATTGAAATATTTAAGATTTTACCTGTAATATGACCATGTTGTGATTCCCTCGGGACGTTTAACGAGACGACACCATCTTCTTTTCCAGTTTGTTTTGCCTAGAAAAGCTTGTCCACTTTCCTTGACAGCCCAGCCTTCTTTTAAAACAGTGTTCCCTGCACATAGTGATATATTAAAGAAACTTTTCATACGTGTTTTATAAGAAAAACAAGACTTATTGGTGGACAAATGTACAGTTTCTTGGGACGGTTCAACATTACCTTTCTCGTTGACCGCCATGATCAGATGTCTATTTTGAGAGGAGTCTGGTAACAAGCAAGTTGAAACGGAAAATCCGGACCAGGACGAGTAGGATTGACGCATCTCACCAATAGGAATTACTTTCAAGGAATTGAGTTAGACATTTGCTTAGCCAAGAGGTCGTTTCAGGTTTCGATCTGTGAGTTAGCAGTGCCCTGACTTAGATAGCCAATCTCCCCTAGCTTGGGTCAAGCATAATCAAAATCCTACCTAATTAACAAAATAAATTAACAACACATTCCAAAAGCCATATAAAAATACACTTTATTTCACTCTAATAAATTGTGTATGTCATCCTGGATATAGACATTTTCAAGATTCGTTTGAGTGACCACGAAAAAATGACTCCAAGTCGAAGTTGGACAATAATAAAGTACAGTAAATTAAATGTGTGAACACTTGGTCAAGTACAACTACGAATTGAGGTCATTGTTTTGTGGTCACTCAAGAGAATTTAGGAAAGACCTACACATGACTGGTGCAAGGAAAAATGGGTAAACTGCAGAAGTATGAAAAATATTGATTACGAGAAATTATACAGTACTACTGCAGCATTAAGTAAAGAGTGCAAGAATAGCCTTTAGAAGAAGCAATGTAAATGCAATCCCGATTTTTTCGACAGATTAATGTTTGTGAAATTGGTAAGGGGAGGGGAGGGAAGGGGAAATTTGTTCAGCATGACAGGAGGGCAACAGATTTGTCAGTGCAAATAGTTTTTTTTTAAATTGGGGGGGGGGGGGGGGGGGGTGAGTCCTGTATATGCCATGTTCTAAAAGGCTATTCTGACTCATTAACAAGTAAATATAATTAATATTAATAGTGCATTGTTTTGTTATATTATTGTTTTTGGCAGCAAGACAAAGTTTGCTGATAAAATACGAGCATGTCAGATATAGGATCTAACTACCCCAATGCTCAGTACCAGCCAAGTTGACCTTCATTAAAAAGTCAAGGTCAATGAAATTCAAGAATTCTTACTAAACACAATGGCATAGACTTCTCAAAACCATTCAGAAACTGAAACCAAGTGAAATAAAATCTCATTCTCTTGGCATGTTGTTTTTTCTTCAGTATTTTTTTCCATAGAGATAACTGCTAAAGATACCTTAAATTTAACATCTCTTCTCACTAGTGTGCAAACAATATATCCGTGAAATATTAGTAATACTAACTAACGCTATTTTATGCTAATTATATTGTTTTCTTTTGTTTAACTAGCACTATTTTGAACAATTTAGTAATTAGTGTTTCATGGATATATTGTTTGCACTCTATTTGAGGGCAACTTAACTCTAACCCTGAGCACAGATATTATTTTGACATCAACTCCCCTCTATGGGGGGGGGGGGGGGATTCCGCAGTGGAGGTTTGGGGGGGGGGGGGGGGGGGGGGGAGAGAGGAAACATTTGAATTTACCAGTTATTAATCTATACACATATCATAGTTCCAAGGTCGACGTCAACTGTTGCACTATAATTCAATAGAAATATGGTAAGCATTATAACTCTTTAATAATAGTTAATAAATTAACTATTAAATCAATCACAAACCAATAATCATAACAAGCAATCATAGATAATCTAAATCAGCTACAAAAATATTTATTGAAAGTTAAAAAATCATCATGTTATCCAAAATCATTTGAATCATAAAAGACTAGAGTATGAGTAATATTGAGCAAATAATTTGGAGTAACTTCTTCAGTGTTACTTGTGAATATTTTGACCAACCAAACCAAATAATAAACACCACTGCCACAAGAATTATTCTAAGGTGACCAAGGTTCATTGCCACACGAGACAACAGTTGCGACATGGAAATCGGGCATAAATTAGAGTATGTAAAGGCACTGATTGACAGTAGTTTATTGCAAGACTTCTCTGTCGTGACTGTTGTCTCGATCAGCACATAGCAATGAAAACAATGGTAATAATGCAACATATGCTATTGCTTTTCCTTAAGGTTCACTGATATTCTTAACAAAGTGTATGACCATTTTTAACTGTAATCTATATGGTAAACTTAAATACTGATAACTTGTAATTCTAATGATAACTTAATAGTTTAGCAAATGATTCTAATAAGATATAACATGATGTGCGACAACACAAATAAATATGTTTTGGAACTATTAGTTCTAACCTTAAATTATACTTTGAAACTACGAATGTCTATTATTAAACAGTCACCCTCTTATGCATAAATGGTGCAATGCTTGCTTTGGGACTGCGTTGATTGCCACCGCCGATAGACCAGTGTGTGTGTGTGTGTTTGGGGGGAGATGGTGGTGTCTGTGGAAGGCCAAGAAATAAAGGAGCTATATAAATGTGCCATGTTCTTGCACACCTTTCTCCTGACTAGGAGGAACCTTTCTTCAATAAAATAAAATGAAATGTTCAATAACAGAAACTAAGGTTTTTAAAATTGCTGATCCCTAAACATGTATAAATACACATATATAGTTGTTAAGGAATAGTAGTTGTAAAAACCTCAAAAGTTTCTATCTCTACATAAAGAGAAGTTTGGTTGAGATTTTCAATCCCTAGGATCCTCTGTAATTAGCTAAATGCAAAAACTAGTTCCCTTGTCACTCTCAGAGTTTTCTTTGCACCTGTTTGCTAAAACATTCTAGAAAAAAACACAAATGCAAAATTCTTTTTCTATTGGTAACCCATAGAGCTATCATATGCTGATAAGCATAACAATAACTTTCACTTTATAGTGTCATAGTTTGGCTATAAAAGTTTACACACTTTACATAACATCTATTGAGAACTTCAGACCAGTTTTGATTGAGGAGGGAGGGGGTAGGGTAGGGCTTATAGACATTTTAGGCATTGCATGACAACAGTCATGATGAGTGAAAAAATCATACATGATTTAAAGATTTATACATAAATGTACAAAAAAACCCTTATGTAACATTCATTTTACACACACAAGAAATAAATTATTCAATTTCCCCATCTAACATGACTGACAGCACGTGATCATGCAAATCTCTATTGCTACAATGTTTAAGTTGTTTTTGCTATTTTAAAATACTGGGTGGCCTAAAATCCCCACATCCAATCACCCCCACCCAGAGCTGACTTATATCAATATGTGTGCTTAACCATACAATGATTATTGACCAATATATGCAATTCAATTTAAATAGGATTTTCCCGAATTCGCTTGACTGATCACAAAACAATGGTTTCAAGTCGAGGTTGAACTTGATCAATAAAAGAATCAAGTTCAGTCTCGACTTCAAACCATTGTTTCGTGGTCAGTCAAGCAAATTCAGGAAAGGTCTATTGGTTGTATAAACAGATTATAAAAAAAAATCCCACTCTTTATAAGTAAGAACCTTTGGATGGGTGTTGTCAGACATCGTAACACATTCAGAAATTTAAATTCCCAGAATTCCGACCAGGCTGGACCTGTGTTTCTCTCGTGACTCCAGATGCATTTCCATCCTCATCCTCATTTGCCGCATCTCTTTTACCAGCCATTATTAGTTTTTCCATCAAGTACCTCTTGTCACGGCCCTCCTATATAAAATAAAACAAACAAAAGGAGTGTTATAGATATTCTCAACAGAACCCTATAGATGCATATTCCCAATGCAGCTTGAAGCCGGACAAAATAAATTATATCAACATTTTACTGTCATGAAAAATAGTTCTATGAGCATAGTAAATGTTTTCCTACTACAAACCACATATCATTCCATAGAGTATCATTTCTTTGTTTAATGGTTGCGCAAGAAGACACATGAATATGGATATAATTCAAACAAAGAATCTTATTTTCAAGAAAATGATGAATGGCCTATGGGCAAACATTGCACCATAACAAATAAGTTCAATTTTTAAAAATTCACTGTATTGGCCTTCAAACTGTGTTGCTCTCAGAATTTCAATCGTCATAAATTTAAACTAGTGAATTCTCACTTTCTTAATATATTATTGTCTTATACGAACTATGTGTATTTTAGCCTTTAAAAAACTAGTTTCGTTGTTGCGGACAGCCTCTCCAGTTTGGCTAGAACAGAATTCCTGTGAGAGACTTTTACAAACTTTGCCATCCATCACATTTTTTCAAAAACATTCTTATAAGATATTTCATTTTATGTTTATTAATGTTATTTATTATATAATTACCGATGAAATATCTATTTTTCTCTATTTTGAAAAATTGATATCTTCACACGTGAAAATAACATGTTATTTTCACGTGTGAAAATAACACCATTGCGATGGCTATTCAAAAATACGCGGAAAGAATTGCCTGAAAAAGCCAAAACATACTGTCATTGATAATTATATAATAAACAGAATATTACATGGGCGCTTGAAGATACGATACATGGGCGCTCATTTGTGAGAGATCTTTTCAACACTCGAAGATAAATTTCGTATCTCCGCGCGCCCATGTAATATCCTCTATTTCTCCTATGGTCGATATTATGAGCTGAAACCTTGCCTTACTTAATATCAAGGTGTTTTTTTTATTTCTTGATGTTCATTTTTAAACAACAGGTTGAGTTAGGGGGCAGGGTCACATGATCTGTAAGTGCAAATGGCCTGTTAACCAGATTTTAGACCACATGTCATCATCCTCTTGAGTTTTATTCCCTTCTTTGCAGATAATACTCAAGGAAATACAAAAACTTGGGACAAGCAACTTACCAAAACCAACTGATCCTTTAGCATCTCAATCATTTGAAGATGGACTTTAATCATTGAACGGAAGTAATAGATGAGCAAACTGCAATGAAAGGTGAGAAACATGTTAGAAAGAAAGGGGGAAATGAAAGGGAATAGATACGGGGAAAAAAAAGAGTAAGGAAAAAGAAATGAAGGAGAGGAGAGTGAGAGTGAATTAGAGAAGAAAGAAAATGAGAGAAAATATGGAGAGAAGAGAAAGGGAATAACAAGGATAGGAGGGGAAAAGAGAAGAGAGACAACTGAAAAATGTCAAACTTTCTAACAACAAAGACAGCTTACAAGAAGACCATAAGGCCTGGAAAGATGAATGCCGCTGTACTGATGTAGTTAATGATTTCTCTGATACCAGCTGGCCATGTGTTAATCACGTCTGACAAAGTATTAATGATTTCCTTTTCATCACAGTATTGATTGCTAAGCAGATAAAAACAAACAGGTAAATTAATAATATTTTAGGGTTAGTAGAGCTTTTTCTAATTCGCTTAAAATGAGTGCCCACAAAACAATGACTCCAAGTTGAGGATTTCAAAAAATACAGTAAATGTATAAACACATCAGGTCCAACCTCAACTTGAAACCATTGTTTGGTCTTCACTCAAGTGATTTTGGGGATAAGGAAAGAAAATTTGTTGGGAAATCAAATTTATTTATCTTTTTTTTTAAACTTGTTTTGTGGAACTTTGTAAACTAATTTCTTTGAATAAGGGGTGGAAGCATTTGCATTAACACAAGACTGTGGACATAGTAGGTAAGTAACTCATAACAAGATGAAGGACTTACAGGAAAGGTCCATGGCATGATGGCCGAACCCTAGAGAAAGGGAAAAATAGTTATAATATTTATAATCTTGAAATCTGAGTATGGAACGTTTTTAGAAAAATACAAATTGTATTTAATGTAACAAATAAATCGAACAAGTGCCAATAATAAGCTAATTAAACAACAAAGTAAATAGCAGCAAATGACAACTATCAACACCAAAAACAACTACAACAACAAAAAAGAAGTGATAATTTTTTTGGGGAACAAATTAGCTCACAAGGGTTGCTGGCAGGCATTCCGTTCTTTTTCTCTCTCGCTATCCAAATCTTCCCAGACACCTCTCCCCTACCCCACCCACAAGGAACGCCTGGCTATGCAGACTAGGCACAATCATGAAATCATCTTTTTTAGGTATAATCTTTTGCCTTGTGAAATAACAGTTTTACAACTTACTTGGTAATTCCCCATCCGACTGCCACCAAGCACATGAAGAAGGTAATAAGGAGTAGGACAGTGAACAGGTAGTTTGACCTTGCACCCTGGTAGGGCTTGTTGGATGGTTTGTTGTTGTATATCAAACTGACCTGCAAAAAATGTGTCACACAAATGTCAAGAAAACATTGATAATATCTTCTAACAATAGGTTGCTATCAATAGATGTCACTTCCAGTAATAGCTCTTTTTGATGGCTTGTAGAATCCTGGAGGTTGTTTTGATCTCTTGTTTTCTGGTTTGAAGTTGTGAAAATAGTCAAATACAATAGTTCGAGGACTTATTTTGATATGTTTTGACTAGCATCCACTAGTTGCCCCCCAGTCAACCGCTTGTTTGCCCCCCAGTCAACTCCAAAAAGTCATGTGATTGATAGTAAGCCATAATAGACCTTTCTCAAAATAACTTGTCGGAGTGACCAGGAATCAATGATTCCAAGTAGATGCTGGACTCGATGTGTTCATAACGTAGTTCAAATTTTATTCTTGTACCCTGAAATGACCTCTGTGCTAATCAAAGTCAGGGCATGGCTATCTCACAGATCAAACCTCTACTTAAAGCCATTGCTTTAAAAAATATGGTAATAATAAAATAATGTAGTATTGGTAGAATGGGAAGGAGTTATCTCAATCTAATAGGGAATTGAACAATTTCAAATAACTTAAATTCTAATATACCTTTTTCAAATAAAATGTAATAAAGAGTTTGACCACTCCCATGGCTGGAATGAGTGGGCTAAAGAAAGCTCCAATCCTAAAGAATACAGTTAAGGAGAGAATTTTAGCATCATTCTGTAAGTGGAAGGCTTTTCTTGTAGAGCACACATTTTTTATGTTGTCAGGTGTCATTGGGAAATTTTAAAACTGCTTGTCAGGGGAGGAGTAGGTCATTTTATGATCAGTACCTATTGAACCACTAATCATTGTCATTATTAAGTCATAGTTCTGACTCAGACAACGGCAAACCAATCACTGTTGCAGAAGTTTTCCCTGGCAGTTGAAATAAAGTCTAGTCCCACAAACAACTACACAGTTTCTGTTTTAAAGAGTACTTCAAGGCCCGAGGGGTACTCTGGCAGGATTTGGGTAGGGGTGTTCTGCTGGGATTCTGAAAGGGGTACCCTGTTTATGACAAAAAAGCTCAAATTTGTAGACCCTGTTTATGACAAAAGATATAATTAATTGCACTAAGTTCCTGTTTCAATTATCATGTCATCTTGCGTATCGTTTTTTTACGACTATAATAACCAGTTTTGGTCAATACGAAAGTAGAAACCCTGAATATGACAGGAAACTCAGGAAGAACTTGGAACTTGAGTGAAATTGCATACCCTGTTTATGACAAGAAGCTTGAAAAACCATACCCTGTTCAGCGGATCATCCCCATATAGTCCATATGTGGGAGTACCATGTAATGTTATTTTATGTTCACAGGATAATAAATAATCGAAACAATTCATGATCCATTTTCCCGAGTTTTAAATTCTGAGAGATATTCTAGCTAACTCGTCAAGCTTGTGTGACATAGCAACAGTGACTAAGGAGAGTTAGTGAACTATAAATATTTGAAAGTCAGGTAATTACCAGATAAGGCACTGGCCATACACTAAGTCCAATACATTCTTTGGGATCTGAAACTCTGGCATTAAATTAAGTTTCCTGAACAGCTTGGTGTGTTTGTGCAGTAACCTGAGAAAAATAAATGAATTGCTTCTGTTAATTCTGTAATTGAATGCTATAGGGTAGTGTACTGGGCACAACAGAAAATGTCTATCCCTCAGCAACCTTTAAACCCCAAATTACATGGAGGAGGAAAGTTACGGCAAGAGAAGTAGTTGCTGTTAAAGATGTGGTGCTTTTTAAATCCAACACAAGCAACATGCAATGCAAGTAATACTTACTTTTTCACTGTTTCCAAGACAGCAGTTGTCAAGATGACAACAAAGAGGTCAATCCATATGAGCATATACATTTGAGATGCTATCTCATTTTCCCAACTCTGATAGACAAAACATCAATAATAATTGTAGTTAAGCACGGGAAAAATGCTACAAATGAACTGCTCACTAATGTATTGCAATACTTTTGACTTGCCTTTTGACAGCAAACAGATCTGTCTAATACGTTACATCGATTTCCAACTTCGGCATAAAGTGTTATCATAAGAACAGCTACAGAGGCCAGCCTCAACAGTACAGTCCTGTTGGAAATATTTAATATCGATTGAAATTTTCTGTCTTGTTTCGGAAAAGAAAAAAACACACCTTCCAGTTAAAAACTTTACTAATACAAGGACTGCAGAGAGTCACCAATAACTAGTATGGATAAGACTAAGAACCCTTCACCATTTTTTAGAAGTAATTGATATTTAACAATTAATCACTGAAGGCAAAGAGAATATTGGTGAATATTCATATTAGAGAAACGACAAAATTAAGGATTAAAAAACGTTTTAGTATTACTATGCTTTGGCAAATTTTGGGGAACCTCATAATCACTGCTCACAACAAGTGGTTATCACCTCATAATATTTAGTTGTTCAACCAATCACAGCACACAAAACTCTATATTCAAGTCTTTAATAATTCGTATACTTAGTCTCATTAACATAAACTAATAGGCCCTTTGCAGCTCAGTAATCACATGCTGATTAATTCACTGAGAGCAAATGAATGAACATCTTGATTCCCATGGGTGAAATATACTGGTGAGCAAACAAACTTTCTACAACCTGTTTCGAGAGATCGTAATAAAACTGCATTTTGTGACACTCTGGTTACACATCGTTTATTCAGTTCTTTACAAGTAGCTAAAAAGAATTACCAATTTCAAATAAAATAAAAAATTTTGCTCACCAGTAAAGACATGTGACTGTTAACTGCAATGGGCCTATTAAAGTGAAGAGTTTAGGGGTCTGAGACTGTGATATACAATGTTCTTACCTCCATAGATTCAAAGCAACTTCAAACCTAGGACTCCATTCCTCTACTTGAGAGAGGATTTGGAAGAAAGGTGGAAGCAGCAAGTTGAGAACAGTGATGGTTAATGATGGTGCTGATCTGATGATGGTCTTCACTATGTTGGACTTGTCTTTCTGATATGTCTGTCAAAGAAAATTGCCATTGCTTGTTAATATGTTTTTCAAGTATGGTGGATGTATAATAATAATAATAATAATAATAATAATAATAATAATGGAAACTTTATTTCATTTTTATATCTTTAACATTAACAATTATTGTAAATCTCACTATCATTAGGTAATTTACAATTGACTACTTGGACACATACATACACATATACATACTTCGGAACGAGAAAGCTGAGAAAAAAAAATACATATATATATATATATATATAATATTTATAAAGATTAAAAAAAAGTGATAAGAATAAAATACGAGAAAGAAAAAGAAAAAAAAATCAATTCAAAGAGGGGGGTCTAATACTTTAAGGGTTCTGGATCGAGCCATTCCTTATTTCTGCTGCAAAAAATATAATAGGTAGATCGGATGACTATTTCGGTTATTTTTCTTACTAAATATTTTTGTTGTTTTGCTTTCAATCCTAATTCGTTTAAAATAGTAAGGAAATCAGATGATTCCTTTGCAAAAACACCTAAAGTACTGACTGATAAGTTGATAAATTTTACTTTTGTGAATTGATTACTATGCTCATTTACGAGCTTGGCATATTTACGATTTTTACGAACAACATTAATAATAATAATAATAATGATAATAACAATATTAATAATAATATTGATAATAATAATATCAATAATAAAAAATAATTTTAGCAATAACAATAGCAATAGTGATAATAATAATAATAACAACGCCCTCCCAACAGTCTAAACTCCTACATAATAGTCCGGTGCTCAACCAACTTAAATGAACAAAAAATCAATCCCATTCAAGCTAATCTTGAAAAGGGTTAATAGACCTCTTCGGCTTGGGGTAATGTTTTCCCATTTCAGACCACATGTCTTTCCCTTGAGAATAAGATTCTTTGTTTGAGCCGTATCCATATTCATGTGTCTTCTCATGTGCAATCGAGCGCAAACCTTAAACAAAGAACTGATACTCTAGGGAATAACACTCGGTCTAAAATGGGAAAACATTACGTCAGAGCCGAAAAGGTCTATTGCTATAACTTTTCCCACTCATATTCAATCTGCTCCACCTTGCTCTTAATAATTCTCTCACTCCAAAGACCAAATAATATCCAAATACTTACTGGGTTAGTAGAAACTTCAACTGTATAAATAATGGCATAGATTGCTCCCACCAGAATTGCAATTACCAACACAGATACCAAAACTCTTATAGAATAGAGTGCAGCTTTTCTTGATTTGGTACGTGCTTGTACTTTCTCAAGTCGGTCTTCTTCAGCTAATTCAGCCTTAAGTACGAGAAGAAAAAAGAAAAAAAGTTATGCCTCCCCATTCATTGTTTGAGTTGTATCCATATTCATGTTTCTTCTCAAGCACAACACTGTTAAACAAAGAATTATAATACTCTAGGAAATGGTACATGGTCAATCTGAAATCATGGTAAAGTCTATTAGAACAACAGGGGTTTTAATAAATAACTGCCACTCATATGACGAAGTTTGGCAAGAATTGTTTACTGTCTGGCCAAATCTTTGCCTTGCTGGTCATTTTGACCAGAGAATTTGAGCCAGAAATGAGGTATAACCAAGCTAAAACTAATTTGGCTGGTGATCATGACTGACGACTGATTGGCTGTTATCGCAAGCTCTCAATCATAAGACAGTGCTTCTTACTTACATTGATGTCCTGAACAATATTCTGGCATTTAACATTTGCAGTGTTTTCTTCACTGATGCAATAGTCCCAGGCTGCAAAAACTTTGTTACAGTAGGAATAAAATTTGTTTCCACCTTCGATGTAACTTTCTTGAAAACTTTTTGTCAAACTGAATGAAACAGAAAAACATATATTCAAAAAAATTAAATTTTTTCATTTTGTTATTCATATCCTATTTATATACTTTTTTATTTGGCTCGCTATGCTATGGGTATTCATGGTCCCAACTCCCCTTAGTTACATTGCTATGTCTCATAAGCTCAACGAATTAACTGGAATATCTTAGATTTTAAAACTCTGATCACGAAAAATTGACTATACATTTGAATAGTTTTCTGTCCTGTGAAACTAAAATAAAATTGCCTCTTAAGCCTTGTAATACTCTTTCAGATAAATTTTAACTCCACTGGGAAAGCTGCTGCAAAGTCAGTGATTGGTTAACTATTGTCTGAGTCAGAACCATGGAGTGTACACTAGTGAAATGCTTCCCTCAAGTTTTGTCAATCCAAGCATGTTTATGCATGTGACTGCACACAAGAGACTCGCTACCTTAGTAAAGGTTGTCAGTCGGCTAAGCATCTGATAGGGCTGTGTATTTTTATGAAAATATTATTATATTATTTTTTCAAAATACAAGCGACGAGTAAAAATGCACAGCCGTAACAGATGCTTAGCTGATTTATAAGGTTTTTTATCATTTAATTATGCAAAGAAATGCTCAAACTCCCTCTAAACTCTATCGTACCCGATCACAAGCAGATAAGCAGTGCTGAAGTCTCATATCATTCATAGTATTTTCCTGTATCACGCACTTTCTTTGCAAAATACTCCATTTTACAGTTTCATTCAGGGACCACGAATGATAGTTCCTAGCCGAGGCTGGGGTTTCTGCGCATAGCAAAACTGCAGTTTATCATGCGCGGTAACTCCAGCCTCGGCTAGGAACTATTATTCATGGCCACTGAATGGAACTGTAAAAAGGTGTATTAAATGATTCAATCCAATATTTGCATTGTGTGCTGTTCCTTGTCAGGGATGACAAAAATATTTTGCAACAAAAGCCACCATCAAAGGAATGAACACAAATACATACTTTTTAATCATGAGAAGCAGACTGATAAAGAAATATGCCCCACCAACAATCAGGTATGCCAGAGGCAAATTGTAACTGAAATCAAGGTTGAGATTTGTGCTTGGATAATTGCTGTAGAACATGATGGTAGTGTTGATCCAGCCCTTAAAACAAATGTATAAAATGTACAGTCAATGAACTACTTTGTCAACATGGTTGTGATATCTTGGATTGCAAGGCATTATGGGACATCTTGGGGACAAATAAAGCTTTGTGGTACTAATAATGTCAATTTAAATGAAAAGCTCACAACGAGAGGGTACAACAAAAGTTGGATTTAAGACAACACTTTGAGCACTTTACTCATAAAAGAAAGACAAACACACGCGAAACTCTATATATTTTCCATGGTCTTTGTTTTGTTTTTACCCCTGGCAAGATGGCCATTGTATCGTCAAAGTAGTCCATTTATTTTATGAATGTTACTGACAGGGGTTTTCAAGCCAAAAAACCTGTCACAGTCAAGCCTCAAAATGTCTATGGCTTTGCCTACAAAGGTCACAATTTAAGTCTGTATTCCTTTCTTCAGACTCTTACTAACTTATTTATTACTATACTTACTTAATAACTTATTTCATACCTGGCCTGTAATAAAATCAACAATCATATCATCTATCTTGTCCTCTTTGATATACCGGTCCTCTGGATAACCAAATATACAGCTATTTGTACGATGAACAGTAGTGCTTGCATTGGTATATGTAGGTGGTTGGTAATGTTGGATCAGGGTAGGAATACCAGTGAACGAAAACACCAGGACAAAAAGGAATAAATTGAGGAACATGAGCCACTTCAGAAAAAGAAAATATGACAACACTCCATTGCCAAAACGACCTAGGGAAGTTAAGATTATCATCAGCATTATTACTTAGATTATAAAGCTTTATGGTTTCCCGTAACCATCATCATCTGAGTACTGACTCTGAGTACTTATCACTCACCTTCTACTTGTTTTAAATGACCTTTCCAAAGCTCAATATCTTGAAAGAATTCCTTGATGCCTGCAGAGAATCTCTTCCATTGCTGGATAAAACAACAAAAATGTTATTACAAAAATCCTTCATGATAATACAGTAATGACAGCAAGAAACAAAACTGTTGAAAAAGTCCCCCCCCCAGGTGAAAATAATGTACTCTAAAAATTTAGAATTATCTTGAATATGAAATGAAGACAGTAATAGAATATTGTCAATTGATAGTTTTTTTAAAATATTCACCATTGCTGTCCCAAGTTTGAACGCTTTCCAGCAAGATATGTGTCTGGCTTGTTGTTGATGTTGATGCCTCCTGAAATAAAACAAGCAAATGAATGAATGAATGATTGAATGAATGAATGAATGAATATCCAATAATCAGTACCAAAATTCAGCAAAGTTACATACACTAAACAACAAAAATACATAAAATTGGTAAAAGACAGCTGTAATAGCCATAGGCTAAACATAAAGAAACCCTGGCAGTGACCACCCTCAGTGCCTACACCTCATACTAACCATCTCTCATGTTTGTAAGTTGCAGCAATCTAAAATTCGCAACTCAATGTTAAGTACCTTTAACCAGACCATAGTTAATAAATTAATTTCATTAACTCTGACCAGATAGAGTTAGGAATTTTTAACTAAGATTGAGGTGTTTGGATAAGAGAATGAAACACTCTTTCAAGTGCTTGATAATACTTCTCAAACTATTTTTGAACTTTGGAGAAATTCCAAGAATTACTTGCACAAATATTATGCTAAATAAGAACACATTGTCAAACCTCTTTCACACTAATAATTTTTTTGTTTTCTCCTCATGAATTATTAACTAGTTTGAGAAGACCCGTAAAAACAATCCTTTGAGAAATTTTGATTCCACTAGCCTAGATAAAGAAATTAATGGATGCTGTGGTTCGTATGGGTAATAATTTAGATGTCCAGATATAAGCCCTATAGAATGATGAAGAACCAAGATATTGATAAGATGCATTTCATTTTGACAACAGCAATTTTATACAGTCATCTTTAAAATTGTTTTAATTTATCCAATATAAAAAATTTCTAAGGCTCAGGTAGAATGTCAAACTTCACACGAGCCGAGCCTAATGACATCAAAGAAGTTTGCCTTGTTATCCATTGTTTCAATTTGGTTTGGCTCATGTGAAGTTTGACGTTTGACTGAGCCTTAGATATTTTTGATATTGGATAGATTAAAACAATCTAAAGATCAAAGTACTTATAAACTAAAGGCTGAAAGCAATAAAATGAAATATTTTAAAAAGTGAAAGTTTGACAATAAGAATATTTGATTCAGTAAATTAAGCTTTCAAAATACAATTCTGGCTTTAGACTAGATTATAAATTATTATCATTATAAATTAATTTATATTTATATCAATAATTGTCATAAATGAATTTTGGGTGAAATAATTCTTTGCAGGTGATCGTGATTTTTTAAAATCAAAAGTCCATATTTTTCAATATATGATTTTGGCTACATCAAAAAATATATTTCCTATCAAGATAATGACAGATAAAGCTAGACATCAATATTTACAAATGTCTTATCTGTCTTCCTTGATAATTAATATTTTGCTCTTAAAGGCATTTCAATCTACATTAGTATTTATCTTTGGCCTTAAGTTTTTTGGCTACATGTCACAGCTAGTATGCCTCATATTTACTCACACAAACAAAAGCATCTTGATATGTTTAGAAGGTGGGTGCACAAAACCTAGGATTTCTGAAAACTCATTAACAAATTGATTGGTATTTGTGAATGTGTTTGGATGCTGAAATGAGACTACATACACCTGAGTAAATGAGTCTGTAATCGAGGAACACAGAGGCATTGTTTGAATTTGTAAATGGTGATTTATAAACAAATGGATGGATAATATAGATGGTTGGGAAAATCAACTGTGACCACAGGTACCCCAATGAATAAAACCACCATCTGCTGTCATGAAGGGCAATTCTAACCACTTTCCTTAAATATCAGAAATCTAATGGGTCAAATGAAATTTAATGCATCCAATGAATTTAAATGTCATGAAATCTCCAGTCTATGTGACCTCTGAAAACAATACACAGAAAACTGAAGGTGACCCTCTATCTCATAGACAATCTCCTGGTTTGTACTTTGAGGTTACTGTACTCTATTTGCACTGGAGAGCAACTACCAGCAAGATGCATGTTATAATCCAATGCTGAAGTATAACTCCTGTGTCATGAACTTCACTATACTCTAGCTATTTTATCTCCTGCAAGATGTATTAAATCTAATACTAAAGTATTTAGGGATTTTGCTTGTTTAATGTTTACCAATTTAAAGGAGACAAAATAATATTTTGGAAAGCAAACACGTCAAAAATATGTCCATCAGTGCCATAAAACAAAGAATTGAATTCAGTAGAAAAGAAGAAAATAAATATCAAAACTTGAAATTCATAAAAAGTAACTTTACTAAGTACTTAAAATTCTTAGAAATATTCATATAAATAATTCACAAGTAAGCTTAAAAAGAATTCAAAATATCTCGCACTACGAGTTTTCTATGGTTCAAATTCACTAAGCTTTACAGTATATAAAGCTGTTTAGCCTTTAAATTGAATAAAATGAAAACTAGCTAGTTATCCCAAGCGAACGAAATATTCTGTTATAAACAACTCGATAATCAAATTTTTCTACACCACAAGTAGCTTCAAGTATCAATGGATGAATGATTAAAAACAAAGTTTCAAAGACAAAATATATATATGTTATTTACTAGTATCAACTTGTACGGGTTGGTAATCAACGAAATGCAAGCCAAAGAAGAGCTCGGTTCTTCATCAAACTTACTTCAACTCTCGCCTCTTTTCCATCGGAGCAGCCACTGCTTTGACGCTTTCATAATCATTCAATTCATCTTTATCTTCCATCTCAACCATTGGGATAGATTTTCGTCGGATAGATCGTTTTCTAACTGTCCCATGTCGAGCACTAGCGGCTCTGCTTGGGAGGTTGCGGCTGATGCTACTCGTTCCTTCATCTTGGCCTATTGAGTAAGGATCGACTGAAAAATCATAAAAATCACTCAAATTAGCAAAGTAAATCAAATCTCTTTTATCATGAATAGAAATCAGGCTGAAATTTTGACCATAAAAAGTTTTTTTTCTCACCGCTATACGGATCATCTTCAGTGGTGATAGTTTGGAGTTCCATCGCGTTGTCCTGATCTTCGGGTCCGATACGACTTTTCATAACTATATTAGCCCCATGGCGTCCAATAACGATTCAAATTGCGACACCTTATGGTCGTGGGGATGAGTATTTGGCTTCCAAACGATCAAAACATAATCAAGTTGGATCAATTTGTTGAAGAAAACTGCATGATTGAAATTTGTGCATTATTTCTCGCTACACTAAACAATCTAGTCGTCATCTGCATACCTAACAGCGTCTCTGATTGGTCCATTCGAGTAACGAAATCTTAAAGGAATTATGATTGGTTTCACGTACTGACGTCATATTCAAGGAAGTGGAACTTAAACACAAATATCGCCAGGGTGACCTCACAATATTATGAGAAAACAAAAGGTTTAAATAATACTCTTTATATCGTGGATTTAGGGCCGCAGGCAATGTAATTGCGACGTTACTAAAGAATCTGAGCAGTTCTTTGGGAGAGATTAATTTTTTATTAAAGATTTCGTGAAAATTGCTGTTCCTAAACTTTCAGGTTAACTTCAAAAGGTCAGACATGCTACATAATTAATTCCAAAGCGATAGACGACAATTTGCTGAAAATGACAGCAAAAGTTCTCCTGCTTAAAAAAATGTTTATACCAACTTGGTTTCTAAACCCCAAGGTAAAAAAACCACCGATTTTCTGAGTTGTAAGAATACTTGATAACGAAGGACGTCCAGTGTATTTTTGGTGTGTGACTTTTTAATGACGTCAACAACGAACTCTTCGAGCTCGGGGGCGGACTGACAGTACGACTGGACGGATGAGCAACTTTTTAATGACGTCAACAACGAACTCTTCGAGCTCGGGGGCGGACTGACAGTACGACTGGACGGATGAGCAATGTTCCTATACTCAATTACAGTTATTTTGCTTCTGTTTTTTTTTTTTTGTCGTTTTTTTTTTGTTGTTGTTGTTTGTTGGCGAAGGATTTTTCAAACGAACTAGATCTTGTCTATCGTATATCCAGTGAGCTTTGCTGGATATTTATTTAGCTCAAATATTTTGTTTTCAGACGTCATTTCGTCTAGTCTCCCCCACAGCCGCTTTCAGTGTCGTCACGCAACGCTTTCTCCCCTGACTAGCGGCTGCTTACCCGAGCACAACATTCCTTTCCTATTGTTTGTGTTCAACCAATTAGATAAGTGTCATTGTGTTTCAAGAACCAATCAAAACGTTTCGAATTTGACAACTCGTAAACATTCGCGAGACTAGAGAAATAATTCTAAGACGCATTTGAGTGGAAGTTGGAGAAAATCTTTGAGAAATTAAAATTGAATTTGTTCTTGTTAAATGTTTAATACTAGAAAAAATATTATTGGAGACGGAACTAAGTGTTTTCTTTGTTCATAAAGAAAGAAAATATTTATATTTTCATAAGTTTAGCTATCGACATTGTTTAATCGGCCGACAGTGAATTCGAGTTTGTACTTGCTATCGAGCTCGTACCAAAATATTAGAAGCAAAAAGAAACTGGAAAACTTTTTTAAAAAGCGTAATTTAGACTCTTGGAAGTTAAATGAGACAAGATTTAAGAGATTGAATTCGAATATAAAGTGTGACAGTATTTCTAATAAACGAAGAAGATGAGCCGCGCAGATCACATTTTAAACAACGAATACAAGGTGTTAAGCTCAAGAAAATCACAAAAAGGCTAGATAACTTTTAAATCTGACACTGTCACACCGTTGACTTCCGCGGTTATTCATTGTAAACTTCTGAATGCTCACAGTTCTGGTATTTACTTCTCGTATACTGCGAGGATTAGCTCAATTTGATACTGTTAGAAAAGTTGTTTTGTTTTGTTCACACTGTTAGAAAAGTCGTGAAAAGTGAACACGAATCGTTAGCTAAAGCGTTATCTTATGGCCAACCTTCTAACGTCCTGTTATTCAAAAAGTCCTCGAGCTTGTCTCGAAAGAAATTACTGGGCTATACTCTAGAGCGTCAATATTTTATTCCTTTGAGCGATTTCCCATATCCAGTAGGCAGATTTTCAAAGAAATCTTGTTTTTCTTGTAAAATCTTTCGTATAGCGTCTTTTTGATGATCATTAAACTGTTTGATGCGAAATTTCTTAGCTGCTATTTCGAAGCCTTCGACGCATCGTGCTTTCCATATGGCGCGAATGGTTCCTGGTTTTCGAGAACTGAGCCGTGATTGGTTAATTCATAGGAAAGGAATGTTGTGCTCGGGTAAGCAGCCGCTAGTCAGGGGAGAAAGCGTTGCGTGACGACACTGAAAGCGGCTGTGGGGGAGACTACATTTCGTCTTGTTAGATCAATATGTGAATACATTTCTAGTTATTCATCAGGTAGACATTTCATATATTTTTATTCAAAGCGGAACAGAAAAAGTCCTGTTAACGTCCTATGACATACAGTCAATTTACAAATTATTTCTTTTTCCTGCTTTTCTTCCTTCCTTTCATCCTTTACTCCTGTCCTCCTTGTTATTTACTACTGCCGTTATTACAAAACATTTGCTCGATCAAAATGTGGATATTTTTTTCACGTTAATATGATATGAACATCAAAGAAAATCTTGTATTTTTACGTTTTTCCTGACCGCATTGCTGTAACCTTCGTTGAATTTGAACCAGATAACCTGGGAGGGTTTTTCTCTAGTGTTACTTTCTGGATTTGACCCTTTGAAATAAAGCAAGGCAGAGATAAGCTGGATGGTAGCCAGAAAACATAATGATTGGGCTCAGACTTATGGCGCCAACATCGCAAATGCACCCCAAAAATGGTGTGTCCTCTTTTGCATCAGTTGTTTGAACTTCACAAAACATTGCAAAAGTGGGCCTAGTAAAGATTTTATTCGCAAAACAGCGCGCAATGATTCTGCCGCGTATAGCAGGGCCTCAAAATCGCACTTTAGTCCTTCAAACCAATCAAAAACCAAAAAACAACGCAAGGAAAACTAGAGTGCTGTAAGCTAGTTTAGAGAAACGCGGTGCAGCTGGCGCGTGTCACGTTGTCGGCAATAAAAGTTCATAAGTATTGGAAAGAGTGACGTATGATGCCACATTGCAGACAGTCTTATGGTGAAATTTGTTGCGCATTAAAAATAAGTCTATATTATAAAATAATTGGGATACTACGCGCGCTATGATTGGTCGAAAACCATGTTTGATGAGAGTGTCAAAACACGCTATCGTCATTTTTAATCTATCGCGCGCGCTCATTGGTCAGTTTGAATAAGACGGCACGTAGGGAGAATTTACTTAGACTTTGCTTTTTTTCGATCTTTTCGCGCGTTGGTTATTTTATAAAACAAATCAAAAACAGTTTTCTGTGTTTGATACTCTGGTCCGTGTAACACTCCACAAAGAGCTTTTCAATTTAGTTGGCGTGAATTAGACATGAAATTTGCCTGATTTTTGAATTTTCATTTTTTATGATCATGTCTAAATTCGAATATTATCTCATCAATGTCAATTTTCAATTTTCGAATTCAAAAATTAAAAACTAAAATAAATTTTTGAAATGACTTTTCGAAATTTTGATTTTGTACTCTGAAAACGAACTTTGGAAAAATATCCTGTAGACAGGGGGAGGTGAAGATTAGGCGGACTAAGGGTAGGTGGGTCCACTAACAACGACAATAATAATAAAAAACCATAGAGGGAGGGGAGGCACCAAGGAGGGTGTTATTACAACATGTAAACCTTGAGAGAAAACCATGGAAGAATTTTCGACCAATTTGTACGATGATGAAAGCGGAAGTGGACCCACCTACCCTCAGTCCGCCTAATCTTCACCTCCCCCTGTCTACAGGATATTTTTCCAAAGTTCGTTTTCAGAGTACAAAATCAAAATTTCGAAAAGTCATTTCAAAAATGTTTTGATCAGAGTATCAAACATGGAAAACTGTTTTTGATCTGTTAATTCTATTTCTACGGCGTTGCGCGCTTAAGTTTAAAACGCGCTAGATTGGGAGATTTTAATGTTTTGTACAACGCGAAATAAAAGTACAAAGTTTGGTATTGAGCGAATGCATTGGTCATTGATTGGCGTGCTTTCACTGAGTTTTGGGGGCACGCGAGAGGTTGCTAAACGCGCGTTACATGGTGACTATGACTATTTTAAAAAGTTACCTTCTTGTGAAGAACTATAAGTTTTGGGTTTAAGTGGCTGTCCAAAGAAATCCAAAGCGACCTGAAAAAGATGGCAATATTTAAAAGGATTACTTCCAAGTGTCTGTTGTCATAACTTTTGGTTTTCCAAACTTTAGGTGGACTTTATGCCCGCTTTAATCTTTCATGACACGAAGCGGGTCTTTGTAGGTGACGTACGATAATGTCTGTCGACGCTGGATGAACGTGTGTATAACTGAAGCTTGAAATACAAAGGTTCACAAAGAATATATAGCATAAGCAAAAAATGTTCTTAATGATTTAACCTGGAGTGAGGGTTATGGAGTTACGTTTGCTTGCTTCGGGCTTGCGTCGGCTTGCTTCGGGCGTGGATCGGCTTGCGTCTCTAATGATAACAAGGCTTTAGGGTTCATTTACCTTTACTGGTGCTTTGATCATGACTTTGCTTGTGTCTGGTTTGAGTACTGTTACTGGTTTGTTATCTTTTGCTGTCTTCTTTGTAGGTATCGATCCATGGCCAGTATTCCTTGGGAAACCGGTAAAAAATCAATCAGTTATTTTTATAGACTATGAAATGCAAGGCGCGACAAATTAAAGCTATGACACGCGCACAAATTACGTTGCAATTTATCTCACGCAGAAAACCGCTGCAAGTAGAAAACAGAAAGTAACTTAAATTTTCCTACAAGAAATTAGACGATAGAAGTTGTGCATGTTGAACGCACATAAAACTCGCAAAATTTGTGCGCGTGTCATAGCTTTAAGTTGTCGCAATTTATCTCGCGCAGAAACCCGCTGCAAGTAGAAAACAGAAAGTAATTTAAATTTTCCTAAAACAAGAAATTAGACGATAGAAGTTGCGCATGTTGAACGCACATAAAACTCGCAAAATTGTCGACATTTCATAGCAACGTGCGCGCTTGTATAACAGCGCATAAAAACAATAATTGTTCTCTCAATGATAGCGATCATAGTGACGGCAATAACCATAATTGTGAAGATGAGCGTTTCATCGATGTTGGATATCGTATGACCGTGAAAAGTAACAGCATACGGCACCGCAACGGTACAGAATTAGCGACATTCTTTGAACCAATCACAGCGCGCGAGTTTATTTTTAATCCAATCAAAAGCTTGGACACAGCAAAAGCACGATCACGGCGTGGCACGTCTGTACCAGGAAGTTTATCATAGTCGGACGAAAAATGATTTAGTAGCAGCATTGTTATACTCACTCGTCTCGTGCGTGGGTCATTTTTTCTGCTCTTCTCATTTTCTCTAGCTCAATCTGGAAAAAAAAAACGTCCCACACATCAGACGGATAAAATACAAAGATGACATGCGCAAGTCCTGAGATAACCTACCTCTCGTGCGATCAGTTGCTTTGTTGCATATGTCAGCTGTTTGTGTTGAGGAAGAGTGAGAAACTTGACAATTTCTTCAACATTCCTGCCAAAAGAACAGAGTAAACTTTTATTCCAAAGAAAATTGGGGGAGACACTATGGCCTCATCAGTCCGTTGCTTATCACCAGTTTCTGAAGGGCTTACACACCTCAAGCTTTTTGACCAACAAGGTGCATTCTGGTTTAGCGTGGGTATAGAGAACATGCATCCCAGCCACTTTTTAGACAAATCTGATAGGAAATATAGGCTGTGCAAGTTCTAAATATAGGAAAATATAGGATTTTTTCCCAAAAATATATGCACTTTATAGGAGCTAAGATAGCTTTTCAGTGCCGTAACAAGGGATTTTATTTCCTTCGCCAAATATGCTAAACAGTGTAAAATATAAATCTATCACCCATCAGTCGTCCTATTTATAGGAAATAAAGGAGGTTTTCTTTAAATATAGGCTCTTTATAGGATCCTATACAAATTATAGGAAATATAGGATATATAGGAGGTCTGGGATGCCTGAGAGAACATCATATGATGAAGAAATGATCAAATCTTTGAACAGGGACATTACACTTACGGGTCCAATACATAGCTGTACTGTCCCTCGTAGTTTCTTTCTTGGTGGTAGGTCAGGTTGTAGGCAATCATGGTATCGATCAACTCAGCTAGTTGTTGCTTTTCTCGAGAGCTAAATAACTGCATATTGACCTATATATGAAATACCTTGCATTAATTGACTTGATATGTGGGGTGGGGATTAGGGGTGGGGTAACAGTGCTCCTGTTCATCCACAGGCTTATTTTTCATGGGTTGTTTGGAGGGTTCGAAAAATGAGTTAAGTCCCAAAGGTCCAAAGGGGTGCTTGTAAAAACAAAGTTTTTGAGGAAATTTTCATCCCCACCCCCCACCCCCTTCAGGGAGAAAGGGTGAGAGGGATAATATCAAAAACTGCAAAAACAAATCAAGGAAAGCCAAAAGAACACTCTTATTGATAGAATAGTGAGAGAAATTCCCTAATGTGCTTACTTTTGCTGTCCTTAAGCTTCCCAGTAGGATGTTTTTTCTTTGGCCACCTCACTTACAGCACAGACCTATATATAAGCCATGTCAATTACTTACCGGTCTCATATTTGGTGTAAGAACATCTAATAATGGTGGGAATAGTTCAGTACAAGCGATTCGCTCATCCATGAATCGTCTGATACGAGGTGATGCATCAGATTTCATTGTTGTTATCAAATTGGAAGTCTTTACTTGTTTGAGGTGACACTGTTGAAAAATGATCAGAAACTTGATGGACCCACAATATTGTCGGCATGGTAATGCAAAGCACAAAGGAGGGAGAGGGCAGGGGTGGGGAAGGAGGTGAGGGGACCACCCACCAGTGATTTGAGCTTTCTGTTCTTTTCTTTAATTGCATGCAAAACAACATTTGGCAGAAACAGCTCTATGATATCCAACATGGCTAACAAACTAAAGGTATTAATTAAATCATTACACAAATAAGCTTAAGGGTTAAGTGTCATCTCTGTGGCCCTAAAAGGGTGAATACCTCGTATTGGGTGCTGGGATAACTAAGCTTGGATGATGTTGGTGTGGCGTAGAGAAGATGGAAGGACACAGCTAAGAATGGACTATAACGACGAAGGATGTATTGCTGAGACGAGTTGACTTGTTGCTCTATGAAATCTGAGAATTCCAACCATTCAGTCCCTGATACTGATCTAAACAAAGTGGGAGATAAACCATGAGAATGTATAAAAAACCTGAGAAAAAAGAAATGGAAGAGGAATGTACGAATGGATGGTCAGATTGGAGTAGAGGGAAAATGATTGCAAGAGAATGCATGGAAGGGTGGGTGGGTGTACAGATTGGAAAATGGTTGGATGGGTGAATGGACAGGTGGATAGGGTAGGTTGTTGGGTGGGTGGATGGATGGGTGGATGGATGGACTGACAGATGAATAGTATCTTTAATCTACTTACTGAATTGAAGCCAGAGTCCTTGAACTTTATGTTGAGATAATTTTCAAATAATCCTGATTCAAACAAAACAGACTATCAGAACAAACCCTTTACTAAACCAAACGAGGAAAAGACTCTGAAAAGCTCTGAAAAATCACAGTATAGTACATGTAAAAATGGTAATACCATATTCAAATTATTTGTAAAAGTTGTTGTCCATACCTTGTGTAAGCTTCTCATACTGGCCACAAGAGCTCACCGATCTAAGAATATTATGGAATCTACCGGACAATGCAGACACACTCTGCCCTAGAAATGCAGATTTTCCACCAAATCCTGGTCCATCCCTAAGGCCTCCATTTGCATCTATGCGGCGCATGTTTTCAGTGAATCCTGCAAAACGCTTTCTTTTTGGTTTAGGCAGTTGGAAGATCTCTTGCATTATGGCAAAGAGATTCTTGTGAAGATCCTTCTGTCCAATGTCTGCTGATTGTACATAATCCAGAGATAGTCGGCCATGACGTTTGTGTACAAACTGTGAGAATATGAGGCAGAAGCTCATGACGGACAAGAACAAATGCACAAGGGTAACAGGCAAGAAGAGCAATTTAAAGTACCCATAGGACTTTACTGTGCCACAACCCTGACTGGAACAATAGATCCCCCCACCCCCCTCCCCCTGTGGCCTTGCATTCAAGTGTTTCAGGATGACTTTCTGGGGGTTAAAGAAAGGTATTGGCAATGTGTCATCAGCTGAGCCACTTTTGCATTTGCTTTGCCTTGAATTCCAGATATCTGGGGCCAAGACTTTGCAGTTTATAGGTTCCCTTACTTGGGTGGGGGGGGGGGGGGGGGTAATGATGGCGGCAAAAAGAGAATGCCTAGTGCTAATTGTTTCACATAAACATACTGTATAGGGGGCCCACATACCTGTAGAGTATTGAGGCAGGACCTGATGTCATTATCTGCTTTATCGCACAGGGCTAACAACGTTGTCATGTCTGTTTTGACACACTCTCGTTTGGAAATCTGTGAAGAGGATAATTCTAAGGTAAAACACAGGAAACTTATGTTTCTTCTTGGCTTCCATTGCTTCTTTGATTTTTCCAACCTATCTTCTTTTCTCCCTACTCCCTCCCCCACTTTCTTCCTTTCTCTATCGCCTCAACCTTCATTTTTCCATTCCTTACCTCTTGAAGCCTCACTGACAGACGTCCAGGAATTGTTTTTGGAAAAACTGCAATCAGAGCTAATTGACGAAGCTGGCGAAGAGATGGAACAAACCTGAAATACAAACAAAAAGCACAACATTATTTCCAATCCAATCCTTGAAAAGTCAAACGTGAGAAAAATATCTCAAAGCAAATAAAAAACTTACTGGTCATTGCAAATGCAAATTATTGGTCTTGAGAGTGGTTGTGATTTGTTCTTTTTTTTACTCTTGCTTCCATCTTTGACAAAAACGATGAAAATTGATTGAGGAGGAGAGGAAAGGAGAGGAGAGGAGAGGAGAGGTTAGGGTGCGACATTTCACAGAGTCAAAAATAATTCTTTACAATAATGATATACCTGATTCTTTTTTCTTGATAAATGAAAGCAAAACATTGATTGCTGGCTGTGAAATAAAAATCACATTCACTTGAGATTAAAACAGAAACACATGCATACATGGTTGTACAATTCTCAAATGTAAACTTACCGTTGGAGCCCCATCAATCTCATCAATCACCAAACAATTTGGCCTTTCATCTTTTCCAAGGACAGATTTCATTTGTGTGGATGTCTCAATCTTCTGCTTGAACACATCAGCTGTTCGATCATCACTGCAATGAATTACAAGAAGTAAGCAGTGAGAATAAGGCTCTGTTCAAATGTAGAACTTCATGAGCCAAACCTAATCTGAAACAATGAATAATAAGGCAGTCCTCTTTGATGTCATTAGGTTTGACTCATGTGAAGTTTGACGTTTGACCTGAGCCTAAGTCAAAAGATGTTGTGGACATTCCAATAAAGAAAAATGACAAAACCTATTGTTAAAAAAATTGTCACTAACATATTACCATGACAATACATGTCTATAAGAATATTATGTCTACTTATAAGGAAGTTACAGGTATGATGGGGCAAATAGCATAAATGATGGGAGAGGGATACTCTTGGGTGCTAAATCAGAAGTTAACAGCAAGAGACATTAATTTTTTTCATATAACACAAACCTTGCATTCATTTCCACCACGTTGTAACCAGCATGCCTTGCAATTACATGTGCCAGGGTTGTTTTGCCGAGGCCTGGGGGACCACAGAGTAAAGCAACCTGAAGAAATAAAATGATTACTCTTTCTATTATGTTTTCCTTTGGTCCCAAGAAAAAGAGGAGATGAATGAGTGAAAAGTAGTGAGGAGGAGAAGGGTGGAGGGAGGTAGAAGGGTGGAGGTTAGAGGGTGCAAGGAGGGTAAAGGGACAAGGATGGAGGGAGTAGGGTGAAGTCTGGATGTAGTTCGGTGGAGGGAGGAGGAAGAAGGGTGGAAGGAGGAAGGTAGAGTGGCAAGGGTGGAGGAAGGAGGGTAGAGGGAGAACGCTGGAAGAAGGAGGTTGGAGGGAGGAGGGTGGTATAATATATAATATGTGTACCTTTCTGACAGGGTATCCATTTGTATCCACTTCCTAAAAAATAAAAAGGCATCATCGAGTTCAACAAAGTATGCAAAGTCACTTCAGCAAAAAATAGAAGCGAAGCAGCAAAAGCAACAGCAGCAGCAACAATAGCAACAACAACAGCAACAATAGCAACACCACCACCAACAACAGCAGCAAAAACAGCAGCAGCAGCAACAGCAAAAGCAACAACAACGACAGCAGCAGCAACAACATCAGCAACAATAAAATCACTTACCAGCCATTCTTCATTTTCAATTCCACCTTTATTAAAACTCCCAAACTTCTTGGGGCCCTTCATGTTTTCTTTTTCTTTTTTCTGTTCGGCATGTTGCTTCTTGTCATGCTCCTTCATCTTGTTAAAAACGACTTTATCCCAGAGTTTAAGCCATTTTAGGAGTGTCCTATTTATTGCCTATTGGTTCAAATGATAAAGGAATATACTTTAGATGGACAGATAAATATTCCTTCTGACTTTATTTCTAATTTGCATAATAATAATTTAATAATTTAATAAGTTACATAGTGCAAAAATTCATTTTAAAATATATGATCTAATGTGCTTTAATATGAATAATGAATATCTCATAGATAAAAAAAATTATTCACATGGGAGAAGGACATATAAGGTTATCCCTATCAAGAATTTCTCCTCATATCAAATTTGAATTTAGAATTTTTTTCTTTTGTGGAGGGAGGTAAACTGGATAACCTGGAGAAAAAACCCTTGAAGCATGGGAGAGAACCAACAAAAAACTCTACTCTCATACGACCTTAAGCCCTAAGGACTCTCACAGATTCTCAAAACACTGTAGGCATTAGGTACACGTACACAATAAAACATGTTTGTGTTGGCAATTTGGGTGGTAGTTAAGGTTTTGACTTACATCATCACTAAGTAGTTCTGTGAACAGCTTGGGTGAGTACTTCTCAACCCAGAGAGAATGTTGGGGTAGTTCAGGGACCTCTTGCTCTATGTCAGCCTCATCTGTGTCCATGTTATCTGCATCAGAATCACCTTGCAGTGCCCTTTGAATATATACTAAGTTGGTGAGATGCAATCATAACAGTATACTAACAACTAGCGTTATTGTCAACAAAATGCTTTCCAACAGTTCTATACTATCAAAATATCAATAAATCACTAACATACCTATACATACCTTAAGCTATCAACATACAACTCCTACCCTATGTTTGAATACCAATCTTCAATACACCACCCCTATACCAACAACATATCAACAAACAAATGACCTACCACACCAATTTCATTTAAAAAATATGTACCTTCTTAGTGAAGCAGCTATCCTGTCTGATTCTTCTGTCATTTTTCTCCTTCGCTGTTGACAAAATAATCATTGACACTTTTGAAAAAACTGTAACATAAATTACGTAGCGATAAACCACTCTCAGTGTAACTTTCAGTGGAAACTGTTAAAAAAATATGGCTTAAAATAGCTTTCAGACATCAGACAATGTCCGGCCAGAACTGGGACTTGTCTAGTCGAAGATTTGCCTTGCCAGTCATTTTGACTGATAACTGAGCAAGAACTGAGCTAAAATTAACTTGGCTGGTGATCATGACCAGTTACTGACCAGCAATTATTTTAAGTCCTGGAATAATAATAATTGAATCCAAAATATTGAGTTCCAAAAATATGCTAAGATAATTCTTGAAATTCAGATGCAGTAAAATTTTTAATGGAGCAATTAATGAGTCTTTTTGATGTTCCTATAGATAATCCTGAAGGAAAAAAGCATGCATAAATCCATCACATTTAGAGGCATCTTTACAAGATAATAATATGTGACTGGTCAAGATAAAGAAGAAATGTAATGAATACCTCCTCATCGACCTGTTGTCTCAACGTGCTGAAAGGCATCTGAAGCAACTGTAATGAATCTTGATGAGACTTAAACTGCTGTAAGAAGAAAACACACAGAAGAAATAAAGTTGTTAATCCTCATCTTCAAACCATCAAATAATGTTATCGAACCCTTGAAATAACCGTCTGGGCTAATCAAAGTCAAGGCAGGTCTGACTTACAGATTGAACACTCAGTCTGAAACAATCTCTGGGCTGATTGAAGTCAGGGCAATGCTAACTCACAGATCAAATTGAAATTTATAGAAATGTCAGGTTTCCCAGGGGGACTAAAACCAGAGAACCTGGAGAAAAACTTACAAATCAAGGGAGAGACCTAACAAAACAACATGAATATGATGCCAAGTCCAGGCAACTTACCCAAGAATCCTAGAGATTAGATGTGGGTGCACTATCACTATGCCTTCATTAGTTCCCATACCCACAGATAACTCACTCTATCTGTAGAACACAAACAAACCTTATTCTTTTTTGGACTCTCCTCACTTGATTGGTCTCTCAGTCCAAGGTACAATCTCTGTCCGTCTGTCCTGGTGATCGTCACTGTATCTTTGCCCATAGGTGGTCTGGTATATACACTAGTGCGCCGAGAGTAATCCAGATGTCTCATGGCTTGTGAGTTGGTAATAGGTGATTGTTTATCCAAATATGTCTGAGACCTAAATGGCGATATGTTTTTTCTTAAATTGTTGTGTTCCATTGGAAAAGTATTTCCATTAAGATCTTCTAAATCTTTTGATTCTGGACTCTTTTGCCTTTTTCTCTTTTTCAGTGGACCTAAAACACACAAAAATGACATTGTTGTTCAAAAATAAATGTAACTATTTCTTTAAGTGCAATTTTTGAAATATATATTCAAAATATTCTCATGTACCATGAACAGGAGAGAAAGAAAGGAATGAATATCAAAATGGGAATTAAAAAGACTTGGGGAGGGGGGGAGAAGGGGAGGGGGGGAGAGGGGGAGGGGAAGGGAGGGAACTTTGTACAGGTTATTTTTGTCTTGAAAATGTGTAAATAACTATCAAAATAACAAAATTAGAAAGATAATTGTGTTCAACAACATATATTATTATTATCAGAGTTCATACTAACTTAAAACGTCCATAACAAGATCTGGTAGTGTTTTAGCAGCATAATCATTATCATCATCATCTGATATATTTCCATACATATCATCACTTGATCTCTTTTTTGATGTGGTCGAGTCTTTAGTTGAATCCATCGACGTTTCCTGGCTACTTAAGTCTAATCCCTTCACGGAATGGCCATCGAAATTTAGCGATTTTCTTGAAGGAGGTCCATCTACTACGAAAACAAAACCATAAGCAAAGGTTACAAGATCATTTTTTATCTTCATGTTATTTGAAAAATTAGACAGCAGAAGTAGTGTAATTTGAGTGAAGTATTCTGTATACACCTCCTCCAATCTCGTTTAAAACTTCCAGTTCATCAGCGTACTGGTCTTCGAAGTCATCCTCCTCTGGATACGGAAGGTCGCATTCATCCATCTCTACGAACTGTCGAACGACACGAACGTAGCAAATTATCACAACAAATCGATCCCAAATATCCAGAACCACTTAGCATGAATATAAATTCAGCTTTCTTGCTAACAGTGATAAATTTTTACACTAAGAATTAATTCACCGACATTAATAGAAAACAAAATAGGATCGAAATTCTTTAGGTTGTTTTTCCACCATGTTGCCAAATTTCCCGCCAAATAAATGAATATTTATCACGTGATATATTAACGTTTTCGGAAATGCTCGTACAGGTTTCGGAGAGCATTCGTTTTGAGAAATTTTGTTCGTTCTTTTTTTCCGGTAAAAAAAGAAAAAGAAAGAAACAACGGAAGAAAAAAGAGCGAATGTTGCAGCTGAATTGCTATCGTTAAGTCGAGAGTTTGCACAATATAGATTGAATTTATCAAATGAATCCAGACAGTTTTATTAGTTATCATTTTATTTGAATCTCTTGACTACATTTATTTTATTGTAATAATCATCGAAAGTTATCCTTGAAGTGTATCAGAATTCGTGAATCATATTCAAGCTATTTCAAAAAAAGTTGGTAAAAGAGGTAGTGCATTTTGCATACCAAGTCCGAAAGGCACTATGGGAATGTGAATGCAATGCAGCGAAGGCTCACAAGGATATGGATTTTTCCAAATTTTGCATGTTGTGTGCACGTTTGACCGGCATATTTTCTTTATGCTGACCTTATTTCCATATGAATCAAATAAAATTCAAGCTTAGCTTAATAGCAAGATTTAATTAAGATGCAAAATGCAACATGAAACATGCAACAAAACCTTCAACCTTTTTTGAAATAGCTGTATCTTTGAGGCGTAATTAACCTAGTTTCCTAAGTACCCACAGACCTATCATTCTGCTTCATAACTACACATAACCAATCGATTCTCAACCACAGCCATAAACTTGAGCTGAGATGGGCTTGCGCAATCTTGCGCCTAGTTCAAAATATTATCATCATATCATTATGACCCTTTTTCCATGTTCCCCGAGGTAAATACCATTCAGGGCTCGATAAATTCACGTCTGCTTCCATTGTTAGGGGTGAAATGACCGTTCACCAATGACAATATTTCTGTATTCATAACAGAGGGATAGGTGCTAAGGACATAGGATTTCAAGGGCGGATCCAGCCAAAATGTTAGGGGGGGGGGGGGGGCTAATTGAGTTTCTTCCGTCAACACAACGGAAAACAATATAAAAAGGCATCGTTTTATTCTGCTGAAGGGGGGGCTTCAGCCCCTCTTTGCCCCCCCTCCCCCTGGATCCGCCCTTGGATTTGCTCATTTAGTAAATGCAAGCATGACAAGAAAGTTCCTAGTTTGATTAAGAGTGTTTAGCCCCCTTTACCACCCCTGAATCCAACCTCAGCAATAATATAATGCATGATGTCAAGAGTTTATTTTGTTTTCATAAAAGACCTCGATCTCATCAACTCTGAAGTAAGCCCTCCCTGTGTAAAACGTACATGGGTAAACCTTGTACTTGCAGCCGGGCGGGGTTTCGTATGAAAAACTACGGAAATATTGAGATCCATAATTTGAGCTGTTGGGATAAACTGTGAGGTCATGACCTTGGCCAAAAGTTGGACCAAAAGACAAACAGTCATAAACTGTTGTACCAATTCTGTCTGACTTTATGTTAAATTTATAGGGTTTATAGTGGTCTTTGTTATACAAGGAGAACAGGAATGCTCTTGGGCCCCTCAGCCAACCACAACCTTGAGTAGAACCTAAGTAAACAATATAAAATTGTTATAGTGATTATCAGCATATACTAAAAAAAAATATAATATATTGCTTCTTTTATTGTGTGTTATACATTGAGCATCAAAGCATCCAACGCCAATGTCAATGGCAACTTTTAGCGATGGCATCAACTATCAGCTGTTTGATGTCAGAGAGGTAATCCACGGTGATGGTTTATTGCGTACTCTAATTGTTCTCGATGGAGCATGTTTGTCTATGACATAAAGAAAAGTAGTTTTCCATGATGCCCAGAAATCATCTGCACTGATTATAGTCTCTAAGTCTATAGCAGGCCATTTGGCATTCTTTAAATCAAGAAAAAAAGCGGTTTCATCAAAGTTCTAGATTCAACAAACCTTGGATTACCTCTGGGAACACCAATTTTTCTAACTGCATATACTAAGTTTTGATCAATTCACACATCACATCCATTATCAATGGGATGCTTCACCCATCACATCCACCATCCATGGGATGCTTCACCCTAGCTTGTTGGCATTCCTTACTCTTCACTTGGTAATCCCTTCGTCATTGCTTTTACTTACTTTTCCAAGAAGAGTCAAAGTATCCCCCAAAAATGTATTTAGAATCTCGTATTATAGTAACTGTCGGTCCTTTTGAATCGCATCTCGAGTGAAATTCCGCAGGACTAATGTCTCTATTTTTCGCATAGTAGCATTTGTTCCACCTCCGACGTCTTTTTATCCCATCATTAAGGTAGTTGTAAAGATCCATCAAATATTGACGACTGTAGTTTTCAAGGATCAATGACGCCTCTAAGCCACCTGTTATTAAGAAAAATACACATATAATATTCCAGTTTGAATTGCTTAACACTTTACAATGCACGTCCCAAACTGACGATCAACTGGCGATTACTCACTGGAATGTTGAGGTTAAAAATGAATTGGGAAGCTGTTCTGATTGGTTGGGAGCGCGTGCTTTATGAGAGCACACAGCACGCTCGCGTACTTTCAGTTTCGTCATTCTTGTAATTTGTATTTTATAAAAGAAATAAAAGACTTGCTTGCTTGGGGATTGGCGGATCACTCGAGAAGTGTCGAGAAGCACTCCGCTACGCGTCATGCTTCTCCTAACACTTCTCTCGTGTTCTGCCAATGCACGCGTGCTTTACAACTGAACACAGCACGCGCGCACGTTTTCTATTTCTTCAACATTTCACGCAAAGAGTACCATTTTCAAATTCTACATTTAATAGGGTAAAAAGTGCTTATCATTGTATAGGCTAAAAACGGATAGCTCAAAAACATGCATTCTTCGTTAACAGACCGACATTTTAGAGCTTCTCAAAAATAGCATCAAATTATGTATAATAGATTGCTCAAGGAGGTCGAGCCATGGTTTAGCTGGCCTTCCATAATAGTCTCGTAAGATCGAGGGAAACAACCGGTTGCCAAACATTCGACATATTTTACTTTATGACTATGTGATAAATATCACTTACCAAATGGTAAAGCAGGAACTTTGTCTTTTTCTTCAATGGCACATAAACTTTTATTCTAACAAACGGTATAAAATTAAATATATTGGGTCAAATATTCATTCGTTAATTTATCAGAACAATCTGTGCTCAATCATGACCTGGTCAAGCGCTATCCGCTTGATAAATCCCTGATCCAGTGGATAAAGTTATTGGCATCATTTTATCTACTAGATAAAGAATTAACCATGTACTGACGGATGGTACTATCCCCGCACCCTTCCTGCAACCGGGCCCAGGTGTGCTGGCCAAGAAAATATGTTCTTTCTTCCAGTGACTGGATGTAAAATGAGCGAAATGTTTCTTCGCATGTACATTACAGATATTTTCTCACCTTATTTGGTCGAATTTGCTGGAACACAAACCCTCGTTCAAACAGTAGGTCATTCTCTTTTCCTCTTATTCCTTCTCCTATTGCACATTTGCTAAGCTCACAATTCCTCCTTATTTTAGAAGAGTCGTATTTGAAGTTATACGAGGAACAGTCGACATCTGAGTGGCACTCTTGGAGGCAAGCCATCCAGTCTTGTGTTTCGATGCGTCGAAATATTTGTTTGGGCATAATATGATTGTAAACGGTTAATGGATAGAAAGCTACCATTCCCGCGGGAAGTATTGCAGCAAAGAAAGTAACGAGCAAAACACTTTTTCGGAAAGACGAACAAAGTGATGTAAAGTCGACAATTTCTTGCTGCATCACGAAATTTCTTCTTTGAAACTGAATTTCTTTGGCAATGTTCAGTAGTTGCTTGGACTTGGATGGAGTCAACCGATAAGTATTCGTTCTCAGTGACTGTTTAAACCAGTTGATGCGCTGTCTCTGGATAAATCGACTTATTTCCCGAGTCAACAAAACAAATATTCATTAAATGGGAATAAATAGTTTGTACAGCTGCCTTGGTAAAGCAACCAGCGAAGTCTTCGCTTCAGTAGCAAACATAGGCTCAAAATTGCATCCACTTATTTTCCAGTTGTCAGGATTGGAAAAGTAAGGCATTAATATACGATGTATTGACATAAGGGTAATTTAAATGAACAAATATCATAGTTTTTATAATAATGACTATATATTCTTCCAGAGAAATGTTTAAAGAAGTCCTTAAATACTGCATGTGTCAAATGCATCACAAGAACCTTGAATGATGTAAATTAAACAAGAGGATAAGCGAGAGAAATTAACAATATTTTTCGTAAGAATTTCTTTCAAAGTACAGCATAATTGCAGAAGAATGGGATTTGAAAAAAAATACTGGTCAAATAATTAACCGAACGTGTCAAGTTTTAGCCTCCTTCGCAGCCGTTCTTAGGGTCGTCACGCAACGTTTCCCTCCTTCCCACGAGTTCAGTCGTATTTTAGCCAAAAACCACCCTTTTTTGGGTAAATATTTCGCGTCCTCTTTAGCTTTAAACGAAAATAAAATACCATAACTCACAATTATCATTGGAAAATTTTTCCTGTTTTAGCGAAAATTTCGTCAAATACTTTGGAGTACCTTAGAGTTACGTAGGCCTATCTGGGGGTTAAAAAGGATACGATTTTTTCTTAATTCCTTATCAAAAATAACCCACGTAAAGTTTAAATTCTTTTTCACGAGTATATATTTAGGGATTGAATTTGGACCTATCACCGAGGAACCTCATTTGGGGTGCTATAATTAAAACAATGTCATAACGTGGCACTAACCGTACTCATGCAGTAAAGTTTACCAAGATTTGCAGTAATACGAACTGGAGTGTAAACAATGCATTTAAAACTGGAATGACTTCAAAAATTATGAGGAAAATTTTTTAAAAGTACTAAAACGTAAAATAACAAGATGCAAAACTTGTGCCCTCCACAAAAAAAGAAAAGTTAGGATTCCTAAAGAAATTTACAACTGTTACAATTGTTTTAATCAAATGAAAGAAGAACCAGTTTGAAAGATTTTGCGAAAGTGCTAAATCTAAAACACCATTACCACTGACGTTTTGGACGTAAGACGTCCTTCCTCACTTCCTCGACGTACGGAAGGAAAGATTAATGAAAGATATTAAGATGCCTTTATTTATTTTTGTTTACTGTGTATTATTTTATATATTTTTTCATAATAAGTATGCATAATATTGTGGCTGTATTACTTGAGCTCTGTCGAATCTTGACTCTGAAGAACGGACAAACTGTTAACAGCAAAGTCCCACACCTTTAAAACATGACAAGGTAAATGGTTAAGGAGGCTAGTGTAGCGTTGTCATGACAACAGGGGGACATCGGTAGACCAATAGCTGGTAGGAATAGATTAACATTAGGAAATGATCTGCAGTGACGTCCTAAATTTAAATAACAGGATTGAAATAAAGAATAATAGGAGGAAGTGAATGGTTGTGATGGCAACAAGAGGTGCGCTATGACAGAGAAGTAGGAAAAGATGGAGCCATGACAATAATTGTGGATAAATAAAAATGGATTATTTACTGTGGATTATTATAAACAAAGTATTCACAGATAATTCCTAAACCTCACGAAACACAACGACATAAACAATAATGGAAGGAAAGATGTTGTCATGGCAACAGAGCTCAAAAATGAGCCAGGTCAAAATGTGATAGATAACAGGATGTAGAACAGCAAATTGTTCAGCTTAATATCCATAGCTAAATAACATGTTTTGATTAAATACTATTTCTGAAAGTGAAAGCTGCATTAAGTCCAAAATGGTGCACAGCCTATTGAGTTACATGAAAACGAGGCATTCTGGGCCAAATGCAAAGAAATAGTATGGTGTAAATTCAAAGTATACACTTGCTCTGTCTTTCTTTCCTTCTTACACACAAATTATTACTCAATTGAAAATACTGTAAATTTGGCCCTGGATGCCTTGCATTCACCTGGCCATTGGACTAATTTGTATAGCCTTATCGCTTGTTTGTTGACAAATTCTCACTTTTGCTTGAATAAAAACCTCCCTGGGGAACAAGAGAGGATGGCTTAGGGCAAGTCTCCCATGACAACTGAAACAAGCTAAGAATGATGAAGTATAGAGACAAATGGAACAAACCTTTATCTCTCCAGAATTATCTCCACTAACAACCCATTGGTCATTGAAGGTGACACAGGACACACCTGATGAATGATCCTCTGGGAGAGTTAGCTGGCAATCTCCACTCTCAAGGGACCAAACCTGGAAAAAGAACCAATTGAAGAGAAGCTGGAGTGAAGCTTTAAACGACTGACTTCTGATGTCTTTATTTTTATTCAGTTTTTAAAAAATATTTTTTATACTTTTCGTTCATCAAATTAACATTAGTATAACATAATCAAATAAACTTAATATGAGCTAGTACAGTTTAAATTATTGAAAAAAAATCCATTCAGTTAAAATTTAAATTAGAACTTAAATTTAAATTTAAATTCATGCTGAGGTTATTCAGGTCGTGTAAATCATAAGGATGTTGTGGTTTACACTTTTCTCATGTTCCCCCAACTTCCCATTGTGTTTAGATCAGATGATCAAAAACAACAGAAAACTGTTTTATTCTTTGGGTGCATGAGATGTCCTAGCTGCCATGTTGGTTGATGATAACAAAGCATTCCTCATAAAATTCTCTTTCTAGATTGTCCAACATGGCAGCTGCTTCATTGCTATTTGTCTCAAGGGATTTTGAATCTTGTGTTTGCACTCCAAGAATATTATTTTCTCAACAGTGACCACAGTAGTATTAAGTGTGGCACTGTTAACACTGCCAGTTTTTACCTTGACAGTCCTGTCATTTGAACCACTAACAACCTTATGTCTGTCAACATCAGTGCAGGTTACAGAACCTAAAAAAATAATTTTGTTAGCAATAAAATATCAAAATAGATTTTGTACGACTGTGAAATATGCAGGCCTCCTTACCTTGGGTCTAATGTTTTCCCATTTCAGACCATGTGTCATTCTCTAGAGTATAATTTCTTTGTTTAATGGTGGCACATGAGAAGACACATGAATATTGATACAACTCAAACAAAGAATCTTATTCTTAAGATAATAAATGATCTGTAATGGGAAACATTATTATATGCCCCAGCTAAAGAGAACTGTCGCATGCCACATGGTACTATAATTATGTTTCATTAATGGATCAAAATGGCCAGGCACTACAATGTCATGAACATATCCATACTGTCTGTTTTGTAATATTATATACAATATGAGGGACCAATCTTATGTTAATTTTGCATATTGCTTATCAAATGTTTAGGTGCATTATTTCATATTCTACTAAAAGTTATGCAAATGATGGTCATTAAACTATATCCCATTTACAGACTTCTCCTAGGCGACTGATTTCTATTGTTTTTTTTGGCCTCATCGCTTACTCATAAATATTATAAGTGTGGTGTGAGAGTGTTTACTGAATTTTACCTGTATGACCAAAAAGTGTGTGCCTGCGAGTCTTCGTACTAGTGTCCCACAAGGATATAGTGTTGTCATTTTGGCCTGAAGTAACCAGCTTTGTACATGGGCTTATCGACAGACAGGAAATGAATGTCCTAGAACTCATTGACTGAAAAATAAATAAATGAGAAAATAAATAAGCGAAAGTATGAATAAATGATCAACTCAACACTTGAATAAAATTTGTGACAAAAAAGGTCTGCACAATGCACAAGATGGCAATTATCTTGGTGAACAGGAATGATAAAATTATTTTAGTACATAAATTTGTGTCAATATGTTGTGTTTGTGTGTGTGAAGCCGTGGTTCAAGTCTTGGCCCAATCAACACTCATGGTCTTAAAATAAATAAGGGGAAGGTGCTGTCTTTGTAATTACATCTACAAATCGTTAGACCTTTGCTGAGGCTCGAAGGACCATGTTAATGGCAGACTGTCCCTAATCACTAAGAGCATGAATCTATCATGAGTTTATCAGTTGAATTAAACAAAGTTGGAATCAATTTTACATAAATAATTTCCTTCTTCACTGAAGGGAAAGAGATTTTATTGCTCTGCTTGTCAATAGCATGTATAAGGCAATGAAATGTCGTATATAATTTAAAAAGAAAAAAGTGCTTTCTTTTTGCAAGTTGGACAGTACTGTCAACATTCAATAAAACATATTGATATAATGGTCTTTATTTATTTAGAGAGGGTGACATGTGACAGTTGCCAACCTAACACTTTAATTATTAACTTGTGGCCCTCTTCTGAGTCTCTAAGTGAGAACGTACCATCATTTTATGTGGTCATGTGTGTTTTTCCCTGTGTTTTTTTACTGCTCACCTCTTGTTGTTGCCTTTTATACTCCTGTTTGTCTTCTAGATGGTAGTCAATATCTGTATTGAAGCCTGTATAGTGTATAGCTGTGGCATGGTGATTAATGAGAGTGCATTTATTGATTAATTAAATGGAGCTTTTTATAGTAACTGTTATATTTATCATATCTTTTTCAAATTTTTTTTCTTCATATCTTAATATTTCTTATATTTTATATAATATTATTTCATATTTTTTCTTTATCATATACGTACCTGGTGTAATGACAGGACTTTCAAAATTCACTAGATTTATTCCTTGAAATTTCAATGACTGTGAAAAGAATAAAAAATACACACTCAGTTATACACTATGAATAAAAGATGAACCTACAGTAGTATGTATTAAGCCTTGTTTACACTGGCAATTTTTGTGGCAATTTTTGCAGCGATTTTTGCAGCGATTTTTGTGGCAATTTTTGCGGCGATTTTTGTTGTGGTTTTTATGGCAATATTCAGAAATATGAAATCTTTTGTCTCATCCTTCAAAAGAGACATTTGTCTAGGAAAATCTTGGTATCCTGAAAAAAACTTTACAAGTAAATTCTTTACCATTATTTATTATGGAAAAAATCGCAAAAAAAAAACGCAGCAAAAATCGCCGCAAAAATTAATAGTGTAAACAGGGCTTTAAACATCCATTTGTTGTGCTGTCCAAAAAATATCCACACCCCCAACCACAAAGAAAGAGGTGGAATAAACCATCACAGAGTGTGAGAAAGGGAAATTATGCAATTCCAGAATTTACATCTTCATAAGTCCCTATTGGAAGGTTTTGTAATTTCAAAGGGGTTACAAGGATGGGAGCTTATATTTTGGTACATCTTTTACAAAATTGTCTCGGGTTAGAAAATGTATTTTTCCTCAAAGAGGAGGTGTGAATGTTTTTGAGACAAAGTAAGTATTTTTACAGCTTTCCCCACCTGAAAGCCAATAAGATTCCAGTTTTCTAATACTTCTGCTGCATGGGATATAGACACTGACCAATAACCATTAACAGTTTCATGCTTCAGCTGAATATCCAATACTGAACACCTAAAAGATGATGGGTACGAAATTTACAGAATTATGATACACAGGCATAAGTATGATTATGGGACTACATAGTAGCAAATGAAGTCATGATTGTCAGCAGTTTTGGCAAGCACGAAAATGTTTAAAAATGTTTTAAGTGCTGGGATGTATTTTTGCATTGTATGAATCAGACATGAAATAAGTACTATGCTTTACCCTCCATTACAATTTTCTTAACCAACACCACCAATCATCATCATTGTTGTCAACATCTTTATTTCTACTACTATATTTTCAGTTCATTGCATCATCATCATTTGCCATCATTAGCAGTAGCATCTTCATCATCATCATTGTCCTCTTAGTCACTATCATCTTCATCAACATCACCAACACATCATCATTGCTTTCACAGACATAGTGACCAAAACTGCCACTTACTATAATACTACTACTACTGCTACTGCTACTGCTACTGCTACTGCTACTGCTACTGCTACTGCTACTGCTAATAATAATAAGACATGCCCTTACAGAAGGCAGCAAAAAAATCATTGCCATTATCAACACCATCATCAACACCATGAGTGCCACTACTCATTGTATCATCTTATTGAATAATCCAATGAGCTAGCTATACATCAACTTTACACAACACACAACACTAAACCTCACTCACCATTATCTAACTGACCAGTTTAGCCTCATGCTTATTTCAGTTAGCTTGTACTAAATTAAGTTTTTTTATTATCTTACGTAAACTAGGTGTGCTAGTTTTTAGTACTAAATAAACTATAGCCATACCAATACCAATACTGCTACTGCTACTGCTACTGCTATGCTACTGCTACTGCCATGCTAGTGCTACAGCTACTGCTACTGCTGCTGCTACTGCTACTGCTACTGCTACTGCTACTGCTAATAATAATGAGACATGCCCTTACAGAAGGGAGTAAAAAAATCATTGTTATTGTCAACACCATCATCAACACCATCAGTACCACCACTATCAACAACACTATCACAATTGCTATCATTCATTGTATCATCTTATTAAATAATCCAATGAGTTAGCTATACATCAACTTTACACAACACATGGCACTAAACCTCACTCACCTTGGTTTATTAGTACTAAGAGTATGTAAAGGCTGACAAGACACAGATCCATCAGGCCTGAAGTTCAGTTGCCACACCTTTATAATACAATCTTGAGTGACAGTTGCTAGCTTGTCGTCAACCAGGTTCACCCTCACAACAGTAGAGTCCGACAAGTTGAAAGGAGGTGAAATGTTTTGAAGAATGGGAAAATCTTCTAGAGATCTTTCATTTAAGTTCGTTTGATGAAGACGATATCTTGCAAGTTTGAAGTCCCACAGACAAAACTTAAAAAATATAAATTAAAAAATTAGATAATCATAATCTGATCAAGAAAGAAATATGATAGTAAAAGTAATCTCATAATTATTGTGTGGCATAAAAATAATAGCTTCAAACAGTGAAGAAATGTGCAGATCTTTCAAAAAAGGTTGCTGAAGGTTTTGTAGCATGTTGCCTGCTGCATACTTGAATGTATTATATTCATATGCATAAAATAATGTCTGAACAGAAGAAATTATGCCAGAAAAAAATCATATGAATTTTGGGAACATTTCATATCATTGTGACCTTTAACTCATTGCATTCACACCCCCATAGTGCATTTGAGGCTTGATATATGCAACAAAACCTTCACGGACGTTTTTGAAATAGTTCTATATCATATTTTACCTTGTTACAACTAAGGCCAATGGCCAATAAGTTCCGTGAACGAAGACAACCAAAATCCAATGACGAAACAACACCTTCACACCTAACCACATGCAACCCTCTTTTGTCCTCTAAGCTCCATATATTTACAATTTTTGAACCTTGGTTTACACTAGATAAAATATTCTCTCCACATTTAGATATTTTAAGGCAAGTCACTTTTGTTAACACAGAATCTGAATGAACGGGGGATTCCTTTTTGAGTTGTTGTACATGACAGTGTCCACTAAACCAGTTGGATTTTAGAATATAGAGTTCTTTCCATTGTGAAGGAGTAACATTGTTATAAAATGATGGATCACTGACAAATCTGTTGAACGTTTTTATAAAAAGATTTTTCCAGCTAAACGTGGGTTAAGGATATATAAATTAACAAGGAGCATATGATATTTCTGTTCCCAAGTTTTTTTATTCAACACCAAAACAATTTTGGCTGAGAGGACGTAAGGTAGATCAGCAGGGCTAACTCACATGTAGAAATGTAGCATAATAGTTAAGTTTTCATAAATATATAAATATTCATAAATATATAAATATTCATAATATATAAATAATAATATTGTTTGCACTCTAATATCTAATATCTAATATCTAATATTCCAATTGAAATTTAGAAGTTGATTTTTACAGATTTTACCGACAGATAGACAGATGGACAGACAGGAATGGTATGACCATCTGGGCCCAGTTGTACAAAGGGTGGATAGCACTATCTGATGGATAAATCCTATCCAGTGGATGAATTTATAACAGCATCGATTTATCCACTGGATAAGGATAGCTATAGCGCTATCCACCCTTCATACAACTGGGCCCTGATAGTGCTATCCACCCTTCGTATAACCATGGCCTGCACATCCACTTATTCACTGCTTTTTCTCAAAATGTGAGATGTGTGATGATTTGTCATTATTGGTAAAGCATACCCACAACAGACTAGGCAAAGGATACAGATGAAAGTCGTTAGCTAGTCTACACCAAGACGAACAAACCTGAAATACAAAGAAACGTTATTATTTTTAATTTTTCAATATCAAACGTAAGCTTATAAGTTTAAACCCTTCATAGAAATAATTTCTCCATGTAAACCAATTTGTTTTTTCAAGTCGAATTGAACTAGCAAATGCTGAATGGAATCTATAGTAAATATAAATCATTGAAATACGCTTGATAGCTTTGAGAGAAAGAGCTTCATGGTAAAAATAAAAGACGATTTAATAACAACAACGTTCTTTAAACGAAACTAGAAAATTTGACAAAGAACTTAAAATATTTTTACCTTTGAGCAGCGACAAAGATCCCTTGCAGAAAGAAAACTAAAAATCCCAACTAATATTTCATCGCTTAGAGCTTCTAAAGTAGGCTTCATATTAGTTAAAATATGTTAAAAATGGCTATAAAAATACAATATTTACAACTAAAATACAAGCTTGTTATTGTGTGCAGGCCGCCATGTTGTGATGTAATCTAACCCAGGTCTCTTGGTGCAGTTATAAACAGGAACCCCAATCCATCCATGAAAACAATAACAAAAGACACTTCCTTGTCATTGTGAGTTAGCAATTTTTAAAACAGGCTTTAGAAAAATGATTTTCAGATTTAGAAAATAAAATGAGAAAGTAAGTATAAAGGATAATAATTGGTTTGATTTTGGCCAAGTAAAGGTGAAATAAAAGAGATTTTTTTGGGATTTTTTTATGAGATGTGCTCGTTGTCACGTCTAGCAACGTGACGTCTGACTCGACTCCCCACTCTATAAAAAGCCCTTCGACACCACCAGATCAGGAAAAGAAGAACTTGTGCCGCGTAAATCGCTTAATATTGGTAGTGCATTCTGTTGGGCGCAGTTTGTTTTTTCATTGCATATTTGCAATAAGCAAATCCTTTTATTGCCCAGTCAAAATCTTTCATTAACAGTAGTGTTTTGAAAGTGCACTCTAGATCTTTGGAAAGTATTTTTTTTCATTTCTTGTACGATGGCTGGCAGGCGATGTGGTCTTATTTTACGACAAGTAAGCTTACATTTTTTTGTTTTTGCTTATCAAAGTACCAAAATTACCCACAGATTCATTCCTTGTTTATTTATTTTAAGTTAATTCTAATTTATTAACCTTCCATTGCCCTTCCATTGTTGTTTTTGGACAAGTGTTTGTATGAGCTGTTCAACTTTAACTTCAGTTATTTGATGGCGAGTCCTGTACGTATACTTATCTTCTTGGATGTGCAAACACCAGAAAAGCTGTCATCATTGATCCAGTTGACACCAAGGTAAATATTTTGCTAATAAAATCTATGCATTAAAACATTATATTATGCTGCCACCAGATACCAAAATTGTTTTTTCTTTTTAAGGTTTCCAGAGATGCCAAGATTATTAGTGAACTGAAGCTTGATTTGGAATATGCAAGTAGGTATTAAATATGGATATTTAGGGCTACATGACAAAAATGTTAAATTGAGGACTGAGGGAGGAAAATTTCCTAATGCTGTCAACTCCACCCCAGGGAGTGGATATTCCGTGGGGTGTAGGATTAGACAATTATCCCCCTCCCTCCTACACACAGAATCCAGTAAAACCCAGCAGACCTTGTTGGAATAAAGTAAATCAATCATTAATGATTGAGCTGATTGTCCAGTAATCTAATTACAGTCAACACCCATGTGCATGCTGACCACATCACTGGTAGTGGCTTCTTAAAGGGACTTGTTGGTTGCAAAACTGTCATCTCCGAGGCAAGCAAAGCAAAATCTGACATTCATCTCAAAGATGGAGACATTCTTACTTTTGGCAACAGAGTGAGTAAACATCCCATTCATTTATTACTTGATGTACAAAAGTATTACTGGTATCCTAAAACTCGTTTTTTTTATATTCAGGAACTTGAAGCAAGGGCAACTCCAGGCCACACCTATGGTAATTTTTATAAAATGTGTAGTTTCACTGAAATATCCATGCCATTGTGCCTACTCTATATTTTTTGTTTCCTACAAGATGTGGTTTTTGTTCCCAGGTTGTATGACGTTCGTTGATCATGGTTCCAAGATGACATTTACTGGTGATTCCCTTCTGATCAGGGCTTGTGGAAGAACAGACTTTCAACAAGGTAACAACAGTGGTGTAGCAAGGGGAGGAGAGTCAGAGAAAGAAAAAAATTACAGAATTTGAATGGAAGAAAATTGGAAGTTCCTGGGAGTAATAGGGGGGTCCTTACGAATTCCATCCGTGGTGGGAGTGTGGATATTTTCTGTAACTACCACATTAATTAACAGAAAGGATATTAAACGGTCACTAGGATATGCAGGGGCTCGGGAGAAAAACTGAGTCTACCTGTCAGGATTTTCCCCCCGAGCCCCTGCATAAGCTAGTGACTATTGAATATCCTTTCTAACATTTCTTCTTGTTAACATCAATATTGTTTTTATTCAGGTGATTCCACAGTTTTGTATCAATCCATTCATGATCAGATCTTGACCCTCCCTGACGATTACCAGATTTACCCTGGCCATGATTACAGAGGTGAGAAAACTTGTCTGCGTACATCTACTTGCATTCTCATTTGATTAAATGATTGACTTTAGGGACAATTCATTATTAACTGAGGTTGGGAGTGTGGAAGGGAGAGCAGGTGCTGAGGGGGAGAAAAAAAAGAGGGGGCAGACATGTTTGTCATTAACTTTAGGGGACCCTGAAACATTTTAGGGGGGGGGGGGGGGGGGGGAAGAAGAGGGATTGGGGAGGAATTGCAGAATTTCTAGCCTAACACCTTTCTTATCAAAACAATGGTCTTCAAATATACTGCAGGTATTAATGCTATCATTGTCTGATTCATAGGAATGACTGTGTCAACAGTTGGTGAAGAAAAGGAATACAACCCACGCCTGACTCTGAAACTCAATGACTTTATCCAAGTTATGAGCACCCTTGGTCTTGCAGCACCAAGGAAAATAGGTAAGTAGTTGGCATACTGAGATGAAGTGGGCCATAAAACAAGTGCAGAGAGAAGCACAGGGTCTTGCATGGTATGATGAAGTGGGCCATAAAACAAGTGCAGAGAGAAGCACAGGGTCTTGCATGGTATGATATAATGAACATTACAGTGATCTCAAGCACTGTAATAATTATGCTTGCATATTTATGTCATTTAATAATAATTATGCCTGACTGTGTTGCTAGCAAAACTTGTGGACTTAATTTACTTATATTTCAGTGGAATCTATTCCCATGAACATGCTGGATGGGGTAGGTCAAATAGATGACCATAAGCACCTGAGAATGGACCATAGTGACGAATAGATAAATGAAGGACTATCACTCTGAAAGCTCATTTAGGGACCAAGTAAAATCACTTTAAACCAGGGGTTTAAAAAAGGAGCCAAGGCTATATAGTAAGTGAAAAAGAGATTCAAGTTAAGCAACAATAATTTAATTTAATAAAAGTTGTAAACCTGTTTCTCCAGAAACTATTACAACAGCACCTGCGAGAAATCAAATAAGTACATGGTATAGAACTATTTTAATTTAAATACCGACTTGTTCATTAACCAATTAATTAACACACTTGCTAGTTTAGTAACCTAGGTTACCAGGCAGTATGGAATATTATAAACAAGTTGTACAGTGCAATAAAGAGAGGTTGTTGATCAAGCACAAGGTTTAGGTAGAGGAAATATTGATGCTCAGGTCAATGAAAAATCAAAAAAGAAAATCATGATCAATAATGTCAAAAATTTCAGTAGAAAAAATTTAATAAAATAACTCAGTTTAATTTCACCTGGAATTATGTAGTAATTAATTACCTTATTCTGTGGCAAATTATTTCTTTTAATGCCATAAAGATTTTAGTTTTGACAAACAATTAACATCTCAAGCAGGATGACAATCCTGACAACATTCTCAGCCTACAGCGTGTCAACATTAAATAATGTCTTTATCTCACTAAATTATTACACTCTTGGTTCATTGGACATCCAGGCATCATCATTATTATTATGGGTGACTATTAAATCTTACCTGATTTTCTTTGTGTTCAGCAATAATTAGACAAAAACATAACCAGCTTTATAGTAGGAAAACAAGGTAGGAGTAAAGAACAATCCCAAAATTATTGGTGGAAAATGCTCAGTGGGTTGTCAGTAGGTGGTTGTTGGTAAGTTGGCAGGTTGTTGGTATGCTATTGGTAGATGGTCAGTGGGTTGTCAGTATGCTATTGGTAGATGGTCAGTGGGTTGTCAGTAGGTGGTTGTTGGTAGGTTTGTGGTAGATGGTTTGTGGGTTGTTGGTAAGGTGCTGGCATATTAGCAGGATTTGAGGTTATTGGTAGGGTGTTTGTCGTTACGAAATTTGAGGGCAATTGATAGGTTGTTCAAGGTTTGATGCTAGATTATCAGTTGGTGGTCCATTAAGGTTGCTATTTGTTAGTGGTTTGAATGCCCAGAATACCCAATAAATAACCAACTATGCAATAAAACCTTTTCTTAGGAGATACATCATGCATCTATTTTTTCATAAACCATATTTAAATACTATTAAAGTTAAAGTAGCATTAATTTTTATGATGGACATAAGTTACAAGGGAGCTTATGCAATACTCTCATTTTGAGCAACCTGTTATTCTATGCTAGCCTTATTTACTTGCAATTTGTCTTATTAAGTTTCTTAAGTCCAAAGGAGGACTAGACAAAATAATTTTATTGTCAGTGCTGGATAAGACTGTGGGGCTAGTCCCACAGTTCTACAGACTGATTTAACTTCTGTTTTAAACTCCATTGCTGAATGGAAAATAGTCTCAGTACACATTTAAATAATAAGGGTCATGCTACTGAAATCATGGTAAACTACCATTTATACTGTATTATCTCTGTCTAAATGACAGTGTAGTTAAGAATTAATAATATACATTTCTCACATAATACGGAGCGGATTAGAACTCACAAAGAGATTGAAGGGTGTAAGCAAGGTATGTTCTAGTTTAGGTATGGAAATTCTTGCGGCAAAAGGAGGGGTGAAGATGGGTGGTAGGATAGTAAGATGAAGTAGGTGAGCATCAGGTTTGAGTGGGGGATGCATGGGGTATGAGTTTTGATGCACAGATATTGGTAGGGGGATACATGAGGATGAGTTGGGGATGCATGAGGATGAGTTGGGGATGCATGAGGATGAGTTGGGGATGGATAGGTAGACCTAAATATCACTTTTCTTCTGTTGGCACAAAAGAAGCAAGTAGCAAGGCTAGAAAAGAGCTAGTGGTAACTGAAAACTGGAGGATTGCAAATAATTGTAAATATACCTATGGTACAGAAAAATCATTACATCCTGGGTAAAAACTTCAAGGAGATATACCGAGATTATAAAATATTAGCTATGCTTCAATTGTGGATTTTGATTGGTCTTTCTAAGTAGCTGTACCGTGAGCGTTTTGGAGCCTTGTTGGCATGATCAAGTCCCAGCCAGGGTTTTGGAATCGGCTGAGTGTCTGTGGAGTAGAGAAAAGGAACCATATGAATATTCTGCACCAATTATTGATTTCATTAAACCTGGACATAACCTTTGGGATGAACTAAGTCATGGCATGCTGCTAACTTGCAGGTCAAATTACAAGGTGAAAAAAACAGAAGGTCAAAAAACCCTCAAATCAAAAGAAAAAACCCAAGGTCCGTTCATGTGAGATCACTCGGGCAACTCCAGAAATCTATTTGGAAACTGGACCGAAGTGTTAGGCAAGTGCAATGCTTTACTTGTTTCAATATTGAATATCATACAAACTGTCACATGTGTTGAAGGTATTAAATAAATTTAACTGTTATAAAATGCACTCTGATTGCTTGGCAGCACATGCATTACGAGTGCACACAGCAGAAATTTACACTTTCTATTTTGTCAGTTGCACCCAAAATAACAGCTCCTTATTCTAATTTGTATTTTATAAAAAAAATAAAAAACCTGCTTGCTGTGCTGTAGTTAGTACTAAAGAACTTGGGAATTGGCAGAACACTCCTGAAAGAAGTGTTGGGAAGCACTCACACAACAAACACACATTTTCTATTTCTTCATTGATACACCTACTTGTTGATAAAAGAGGCTGGAAATCCTTTATTGAAATCACATGGTCAGATTCTGATAGAGAAAAAGAGCCACACATTCAACTGTTTGGTCAATACTATTGACATTTACTTGACCTATATTGACATAAAAACTGGACTAGAGTCTTCAATGCTATAATTCAAGCTTACCTTCGGGTAGATAGTTTGCTCTTCCCATGTTGATTATAGCAAATTTAATCTGGAGAAAAAGCAGTGCATTCATTAGAAAACAAAACTCCTGCAGCAGTAGCAAGAACAAGAGCAGCAGCAGCAAAAAACGACGATGGCAGTAGCAGTAGCAACAACGACAAAAGCAGTAACAGCAGCAACAACAGCTGGAACAACAATAGCAGCAGTAACATCAGCAACAACAACAGTAGCAGCAGCAGCAACAACAAGTAGCAATGACAATAACAGCAATGACAACAGCAGCAATGACAACAGCAGCAATGACAACAGCAGCAATGACAACTGCTGCAATGACAACAGCAACAACAAACAGCAGCATGAAGAACAGCAGCATGAAGAACAGCAGCATGAAGAACAGCAGCAGCAACATCAAAATAGCAGCAAACCTGAATAAAAACTAGTTATCGTAGAATGATAAGTTATACACTGTAGTGAAAATAGTAACTGACGTTTCGGACGTTAGTCCTTCGTCGGAGTCATTGACTCCGAAACGTCAGTTACTATTTTCACTACGGTGTATAACTTATCATTCTACGATAACTTGTTTTATTAGAAACACCGACGCAGTCCACGCTAGTGTTTACTAGCCATCATCTGAATAAAAACTAATTGAAAAGATAACCATGAGAACTGACCTTATCAAACTCTTTGTCTTGTAAATCAACTTTTGTCTTCACTCTGTCTCTAAGTTCAGACATTGTCTCTCCCTGAAGTTACACAAACCAAAAGGTTAGATTAACAATAACAGACTCATGTCAAATTCACTGGTTTGACAAACTTGGTCATTTTACAAAATAGTTCATAATATCAACTACTCACATCTGAAACTTTAACAAGGAATGGACTCCCAAAAGTTTGATATATTTCCTGAGGAAGTGTGCAAAGGAAACAATATTAAATAATTATTGGCACATTAAAGTGGCACTTGAATGAAAATCGCTCCATAAATAAATCTCTTTCATTCAAGCTGGAACTTTGCTGAAATAATCTTGGTTACATTAATAATCGCTCACTGAAATAAATTATCTTTCTGATATTCAGAAGAAAAGTGCCAAACATTTTATGATTTATTTCCGTCCGACATTAATTTCTTGTTACTATCATTCGGCTCAAGAAGAATGGGTCGAGTTAGTCTAGTCACACATGACGTCATCATACATTCATCCTAAACCTAAACATTCGTGGCTAATAATTATATATGCAAAGTTTGTAAAATTTGGTTTTTCTGGCTTATTCAGAGAACATAATATAATATTTCATTAGATTTATAAGCTACTATATGACCAAGCAATGTCTAGGCGCCGAGTTGTTTTCAGTTGCATTAATACTGATGATCACAATTTGGGAATTTCAATACATCTCTCTCCTTTCAAGAAGACAGAGTTGGACTTATGGAAGAGGTTCTTGTGGCTTAATCATGCAAACTTTAACCTGACTGGGAGATTTGGGATTTGCTCGAATCATTTTAGGGATAACTTTTCAAGGTATATTTACATACAAGGGTAGGGAGCAATCCCCCAAATTGAAAAAAAAACAAAACAATTTATGACAAACATTTAAAACATTGATGATTCTTCCAAATACATCCATGTACCTTATTGAAATGAGCAACACCAATTAGTATCTCATTATTTTTCAAATTCATCTCATCTCTTGGGATTTCCTATTAAAAAACAATTGAATTGATTGGATTGAGCTCAAGACCTCACACTGGTGAGGTTAGTGAATAATACTACCCCTGAACAAATAGATATAATTCATTGTGGTCAAGAGAAAATAAACTAAAAGAATTCCCCCTATATAGCCTTGTAACCATCATGTGCACAGTTTGATGCTATTTTTAAACCATTGGTTTTTCTGCACGCGCACTTACTGCGCACGCTCTACGCTGTTTGCTTACGTTTTGGGGTTTTTTCGTTTTTTCGACTCTGCCCTGGATATGAATGTGCACGTCGAAAGATTGGCAAATACGACAGGAAATTGAAGTAGTAATTTGTTCAACTTTTTGGAGTATTTTTACATTTATTTTCCAAAGCTTTCGACCTACATCGTCATCTTGAGGACAGATTAAACACTTGAACATAAGAAAAGCACAAGAAAACGTTAGCAAACAGCGTAGAGTGCGGCGTACTATGCGTGTGCAGAGAATCAAATGATCAAATAAATGATATCATTGGAAGATATTTTTAGAATAGATTCTAAAAATAGCATCAAAGTGTGCACATGATGGGGCACGGGGATTCCTTCTCTTAGTTCATATTCTCTTGGTTGTGGTACAATGTTTTCCCATTACAGACCACATGTTATTCTTGAGAATAAGATTCTTTGTTTAAGTTGTATCCAACATATTACATTACAACATGTAACAGTATAACCACATTAATTTAAGTATTCACATACTTCCATGCACTGGTTGTTTCCTGCCAAATTAGTGTTTGTGCACCTTATTTTGTAAAACATGCCAGCTTTGCATAAAAGTATGTGCATATATTTTGTGCATGCATCCCACTGTAATGTGTCTTAAACAAAGAAATGATACTCTTGGGACTCCCACGTGGTCTGTAATGGGAAAACATTGCATCATCATGAATAAAGTCTATTGAACCTGCAACCCAGATAAGAGAGAAAAGTGAAAGATACACGTACCACCCTGTGAATCTTTAAAACCCCTATGCACAACCTACCTCTATTCTGAAGCTCCTTTGTCCTTGATTAACAATGTCATCCAATGGAGTATCATGAGAGATAGTATTGAATACTTTTGCACTAATAATTTCCAGTAGCCTTAAGTTTTCAACAATACTAGATGAGTACTCCATCTGTATGGCTGCTTCCTCTAGTAAATCTTCCACCAGGGCATCCTTGTTCAGCCAGAGCACCAGGTCGTGTTCTTCTTTAGTATCACTCATCATCCATGTGCATTTGAATTGCCGTTTATTCTCTAGCTGGGTTATCGGGATGCTAAGGACTTGGTAGTAAAGTTTCTTTGGGCCACGAGGTTTGTAGTAGATCAGGAGGTCGCGAAGTGTGCCATCAAAGGTACATGGTAATGGGTTACCAGGGGCATCACGATAACTGGAAAAATAGAAAAAGTATAACAAAAGGGTAGTCATAAATAAGGAAAGTTTGCCGTCAAAGGTTCATGGTAACAGATTACCAGGGGCATCACGATAACTATAAATTAAAATATAAAAATATGAGAAAAGAATAGTTGTGAATAAGGGAGCTAACAGAGTTGATGATGAAGTGATGAATGATGCTGATGATAGTGGTACTGATGTTTGTGGTGGAGTGAGTGATGCTGATATTGATATCAGTATTGGCGTAGATATTTATGATGATCAAGTTGATGATGGTATTCATAGTCATAATGGCTTGATTTCACTACACTTCATATTTTCACTCTCAAATTTTACTAAGCATGAAAGAACTCCTGAGCATGTAATTGTCAAAATTGATTTCAAGACATTCATTTAAGTACTCACATTTGGCCCTTAAAGAACTGTAATTTCATTGGATCAACATCAAGATGAGTGGCAACCGATTTAGCAACCTACAAAAGGCATGGAAATTAATGATGATGGAGATGAAGGTAATGAAGTTTGATGGTTGTAGTGATAATCATAGTGATGATCATAGTGATGGTGATACTGATGATGTAGTGATGGTGATGATGATTCTGGTGCTCTGATGATGGAGATGAAGGTAATGAAGTTTGATGGTTGTAGTGATGATCGTAGTGATGATGATACTGATGATGTAGTGATGGTGATGATGATTCTGGTGCTCTGATGATGGAGATGAAGGTAATGAAGTTTGATGGTTGTAGTGATGATCGTAGTGATAATGATACTGATGATGTAGTGATGGTGATGATGATTCTGGTGCTCTGATGATGGAGATGAAGGTAATGAAGTTTGATGGTTGTAGTGATGATCGTAGTGATGATGATACTGATGATGTAGTGATGGTAATGATGATTCTGGTGCTCTGATGATGATGATGGTAATGGGCGATGGTAATGATAATACTAATAAAAATTGTTAAATATTAAAAATGCTGTTGAGAAGTTGATGAGATCAAAGAGTGACAGAGATGATAGTTAAGATGATGCTTTGTTCATTAACGCATCTCTCTCTTGAAATATGAATAAATGAATGAATAAATGGATGGATGGATGGATGAATGAATGGGTGTTTTCAATATTTGATTTCACACCTGTATATAATTCATTCTTCTTGACAGCATTACAGTAAAACCAGGATCAGCAGGGTTGTTCTTATCACAAAACAGCACTTCAACTTGATGGTGGAGATCTCTAAAAATGACATAACATCCAGATAAGAATTTATCCACAGTGCCATTCAGTAGACCTTATTGGTCATGGTGGAAAGTATTCCCATTACAGACCACATGTTTTTCCCTAGAGAATAAGATTCGGTTGTTTGAGTTGATTCTATATTCATGTGTCTTCCTATAGGCACTTGTTAAACAAAGAAATAATACTCTAGGGAATGACATATGGTCTGTAATAGGGAATTAACCTTGCACCTTGACAAATGTGGCCCATTAAACTTGTTTACATTCTAGTTTTAACAAGTTTTCATAAGCTCCTACAGTGTGAATCGAAAAACCGTGGGCACTTAGAAATATTTCAAGAATGTTCAATAGCCGATCAGAAGTCTTATTGTTATCTTTCCATTATCTCGTGGTTAGAAAGTCAACCTAACTGGCCAAAAAAGAATAGAACATTTCTAGAATATTTCTAGGTGCCCACGGTTTTTTGATTCAAAAAAAGGTGGGAAAAAGATGTAGAAGAAGAAATAGTCTAGTGTGAGAGGAGGTCCAACCCAAGGCCAGATCAACAAACAGGGTCTTAAAATATCTAAGCAGAATGGTGCTGCTTCTGTTCTAAAAATATCTGCAAATGATTAGACTTTTGGCATGGTTTTGGTAACATTGCAAAATAAGAGGGTTTTGTTTGAATGCCTCAGATTATCAGTACTCTTTTAGTATTGTGTGATGTGTAGGTTCAAAAAATATCCATACCCCATCACAGAGAAAATTGGAAATTCCAGGGGGGGATTCATTAATAGGTCTGAATTGGAAATTCTGTGGGTGAGGGGTCAAAATAAAATTTCTCCATGACGGGGTATAAATTTGATATTTTTTGGAACTACATAATAAGTATAAAATATTTACATTGTTAGAGTGAATATGATTCAATTAAGGTGACTGCCTACTTTTGGAAATTGATTTTAACTTTTTTTAAAACTTCGATTTTCCGAATTGAAATTTAATGCTGATTCCAAATCTGGAAAGAAAAATAGGGTGTCCCGAGCTCGTTTTTGAGATAATCAGCATTTAATGGGAGCCTACGCACGAGCTTTTGGAGTAAAAATTGCGCCACCGGAAGTGATTAGAAAAAAATTAAGATTTATAAGATAATAGTTATTTGCAGACTATATGATTGCACGAATGAAGGCTAGTCAATCATTCTACAATAATATATGGATATTTTCGACAAAAATACAAAAAAATACTTTGATTTGTCATATTTTGTAGTTTCGGTGCTCTTTAAAAATCTCATAAAGTCGAACAAAAATCCCTACAAAAATCTATTTTTTCATGTGTTAGTGATTTAAACTTTTTCTAAAATGTTGATATAACCTAGATTTTTAGGAGTTTTTTCAAATGCGCTATTAAAAAATATACAGTCCCGTGCAAAATTTGAGGGTTTTGCCCTGTTGAAGCTCAAAACGCGTATGGTTCTTCAATAAAATCTTGTAGATTTTTCAGCGTTTTTTGAGCTCGCACACATCGTGGGCTCAATTCGAACGTTCAAAAGTAGGCAGCCACCTTAAGCTAAGCTACCTGAAAAACTCAACCACATTTAGATTTGTATCCAGATCAGCTCTGCAGAAAAAAATAATTAAATGAAATTTCACAGGAATATAAAAATGATATTTCTGGGATATGGATGGATGGAAATTGAAAAGTGATTTGAAAGAATATATAACTTTTTAAAGTACAAACTCACCTTTGATAACAAAGGATGTCACCATCAGTGAGCTCTTCAACACCCTAAAAGAGAAAGAATGAATGGTGATAGGAATTAAAGATGAATGGATTTATTTAGTAAAAATAAATGATGGGATGTGAAAAATAGATGAAAGCAAACAAAGGAGAGAGATGAATCAATGAGTTTAGAGATGGATGGTTGAAAAGAGGGATGGATAGTTGGATGGGAGAGAAATGGATTGATAGAAGGAATTGATGATAATGATTGATGAAAGTGGAATATTGAAAATAGCGGGAGGGGCAGATTGATGAGTTTTGATGGATGGCAATTGTGAGAAATTCGTATATTTTAAATATTAAATAGATGTTATGAAAATATGAAGTAATAGGGGACAAATGAATACAGGAAAGATAAATGAATGGATAGAAAAACAGATTAATTAAGCAAAGCAACAATATATACATTCATTTGGTAAGATTTGTTTTGTTAACCTTCAAATAATAATTAAATTATTCTACCAAGCTTTCAACCTACGCGGTCATCTTCTGGGTAACATATAAAAACTATAATATTCATATATACCATAAAAACATATGTACATCACTTACATTTTCAATTGATTGATTTAATTCCTTAATTTGTTCAGCATAATATGCTTTTACTTCCTAGAATAAGGCAAAACAAGATTCATTCATTGATTTAAGATCTACATATTTTTTTCCATGTTTACAAAGTAGTCCAAATCCAAAGCAACAAATTGTTTATATAGGGACACCTGAAATTATCAGTATGGTAACAGTGTATCCTGTCTAATGAAGGCGTTATCATAAATGAAAATAGAAATGGGCTGTGTTTGGTGTGACATAATATAAATTAAAGGCTAGCATACCTCAAATATTGAAAGAGGGGTTCCCTGTGGTAATCCAGCTTGTTCACACAGGTAAGGCATCAGATCAACTACACAGCAAATGATGTACAAAATAGATCATGTTATAATTAAATGACTGTTATGACTCTAGTGATCTGATTGGATGGGAGCATGTGCTTTATGAAAGCACACAGCATGCACACACACTTTCTATTTTGTCATTGGTATCCAAAATAACAGTTATTCTAATTTGTATTTTGAGCACTAAGGGGATTGACAGAACACTTGAGTACAAAGATCCATAACAACATTACCCAGCACCTTGCAGTTCAAAGACAAAATTATGTAACCAAGTTAGATGGTACTAATGGCACTTATCAACATCTACAGAGAAGGTGACATCACAGCATGATGCACAAAAGTATGAACACATTAAGAGGAAATGTTTTTTCAATAGTGAGCAATAATGGCAAAAAGCGCCCAAAACTAGACTTTCCTATGAGTTTTGATCCCAATTTTCGTTTTGGGTTAACACTCAAAACCTTTTTTAAACAATTAGAAACTGATGTACTATGATAAAATGCCTGTTTGAAGCAGTGTTTTCAATTTCAATTGTAAAAAGATGTTTTGTTGCATTTGTGTTAGAATGTTACTTTGTCAGGCTTTTTAATAGAAAACATATGGGAAATAAACAAATCAAGGCCTAAACCTCATTTTCAAATAAAAGTTTTGCTTTGGGTTAACACTTTGATTCCACTTTCATTGGTCAACACCACTTCCAAACAAGTTAAACTTTCCGAATAACAAGATTTTAGGCTTGTACAACAACCTTTCTTCAAGAAAATAATTTTCGGAGCTCACCACTTGAATACCAAAAGAATTCTCTCTTAATGTATTAGTCTCACAGGCCTGTGGGCCATGAGGTCAGAGTACCAGCCTTTAGTTGAGCTTGGGAGATGTAATAGTGTAATGTAACTTACCAAATTTAGTAGTAAAGGGCACATACAGATGCCCTACTGAGGCTATACACTTCAGAACAGGATCAAAGTACTTGAAAAACAACAAGACATCGTCTGCAACCACAAAAGATAATGGTCAAATTAGGGGCGGTTCCAAAAATATGAGGAAGGGATGGTGGTGGGGGGTGGGGGCAGAACTTTGTATTTTATAATTTCATAGACAAATCTCACTACTGACTGTGCAAAAGAGACCAGGGGGGTCTGGGGTCATGATGCTCCCAAAAAGAATAAACTATGGTTTCCAGAAATGCTATTTACAGTGGTTTAAGGATACTTTGGACCAACAAAGGTAAACAAAAAAAACATTACTAAACGAAATTGGGGCTACTGATGACCCATCATCTTCCCTAATTTTGCTTGTAAGGATGTTAAGGAATTCAGTGCTATAGAACTCAAGCTTTCTAGATTTGGTTGCAAAGGTAACTTACTTTTTTTATCATAGCTTGGAAGCGGCGCGCATCCATTCTCTTAAAGAAAAGCAATGGTCAAGATATTTTGATGATTAAGAGCAAAAAATGAATGAATACTCTCAATTATGTTTAATGGTAATTTAGAAATAGTAATGATGATGGTATGAATGAAGAAGATTGATTGTTCCATGATCATGGAGGTGATTAATGTTTAGATGATGATGATGATGATGATTATGGTGTTGCTTGGATGGCAACTGTGAATTATTATAGTGATGGTACTGATAATAGTCTAAATATATGATGTTGATTTCTACCTAATAGTAATGATGATGATAATGATCGATGATGTTGGAAATAGCGGTAAAGGGTTACCGGTAAAGGTTATCAGGCCCGGGGGGTACTCCCCTTATTCGTTATACGGGTATGTGCCGCCACACAGGGTATGGTTGAGATTCTACTATGGAACAGGGTATATAAAATCACGCTTGCTCTGAAACAGGGTGCATGAAATCACGCTCTCTCCTCTCTGGAACAGGGTATCTATTTTCGCAATACCGGAACAGGGTACAGGGTCAGGGTTCAGAGGGCTCAGTGGCACATCCCTACCCTAAACAGGCAAGAGTACCCCCCCTCGGGTTATCAGGATGGTGATGATGACTGTACAATAACAATTATATTAATGATAATGATGATGATGATGATGATGATAGCTATTGAAAATAGTCTGCTGATAATTCTGAAAGACTTACCTGGATCAACTGTTTCTAAGAATAGTAACCATGACGGTGCTCCCACAGCATTTCCTATCTAAAGAAAGGCAATACCAAAAGAACATTAATTTAAACAGCTAGTCGCTGATCAGGATATTTCTTGAAAAGGTAGGTCCTATAACTTTTTTGCTAGTCAATAGATCAATTCAACTTACTGTTTTATCCAAGTGAATATCTAGATCTATTAATGCAGGCCTTGTTGTACCATTACTTCGCTGCTGCAAAGGCCAAGGCCTTATTTGATTGACAGGGTATCCCTGGATAAATATTAACAAAATATCAATCCTATATCAATAAGGTTGTGAATCTTTGAAAGGTAAAAGTAATGGAACATTGGCAGTATCTTAGGTAAAAGTTCAAATATTATCAATAAAAGTAATTAATCTGCCCTTTACTCCCTCTCTTCTTATATCTCTTTTTCTATCACCATCCACTTACTAATCCATCTGCCATGATTTTCAGAACTTCATGTAGCTTAAGGGATTTCAACACTTTGAATATTCTGAAAAACAAAATATAAATACTTTAATATGATGACGGTCATAAAAACATTTTTAGAGGAAAAAAAAGGAAGCTGCCGGAGCCAGCTGCATAAAGTATTACATTTTGTCTTAGTCTATTGGGTGCTCTTATCTTTAGAGTGCTTTATGCGATCAGGTTAGGCTTCAGTGGCAATCTTTCTTTATACTTACTTGAGTTTAACTTTTTCAAAGTCAAAAAGATCTGGTCCTTGATGACCACAAAACTGATCCTCTGTGATAACCTGCAAAAAGGCAGTGAAATAATCAATAATTTTATTCATTCATCAACTCTTTCTGCCTTCCCCCATCACTACCAACCCATTCTTCCACCCACCATCCATGCCCTCTCCATCCATCCCCACACTTTCCAAAAAATCCATCCATTCTTTCATAAATCCTTCCATCGTCCCACCTTTCATCCATCCATCCTTCCTTTCAAACACCTTTTCATCCATTCCCCACCTTCCATCCTTCAATCTGTCCATCAGTTTTTGTATTCTCACCTCAACTGTTATATACAAATGTGCTTCAGTTCTTTCTTTTCTTCTTTGTACTTCTAGTTTCCTAGATTATTAAATAATATGACCAGTCAATGCATCCAGTCAATGTGAACACTTAATGAGACCAAACAATGTGACCACTTATTGTGACCAGCCCATGTGACCAGCCCATGTGACCAGCCCATGTGACCAGCCCATGTGTCCAGCCCACGGGACCAGTCCACGGGACCAGTCTATGGGACCAGTCCATGTGACCAGTCCACGTGACCAGTCCATGTAACTGGCTGATATTTTAGCCCTGTAACCACAAATGGTGGTCAATAATTCTAATATTAAGACAAAATTCTTACTTTTCTTCTTGAAGTCTTTGGATAAGAGAATCTGAGATATCCTCTTCCACAACTTCTTGTAATATATCATCTGCAATTAAATATTTAAATAAGCATTGCACATGGAATCGACACTAAGCATGTAAGCATAAAATAATAGTAGTCACATGATCAAGATATAGCAGGGCTAAAAACAAAGCCTGGTCAATCGCCAGTCATTGGTTCACAGGGCTGTAATTAAGGGTTGGGGTCAAAAAATGCTGAGTAGTAACTGAGCAAAATTCTCTTAAACTTTAATTAATGGTTTAGTAATTTGTGAAATGTTCACTTGGTCTCTCCAGCAGTTCATGATCTTCTCCTATAGACCTCTTCGGCTCTGACTTAATGTTTTCCCATTTCAGCCCACATGTCATTCCCTAGAGTATCATTTCATTGTTTAAGGTTTGTGCTCGGTTGTACATGAGAAGACACATGAATATGGATACAGCTCAAACAAAGAATCTTATTCTCAAGGGAATGACACGTGGTCTGAAATGGGAAAACATTAAGTCAGAGCCGAAGAGGTATATTATTTCAAAACTGAATGAAAACTTTGATGTCCAGCCAAATTAATTTTAGCTTCATTATACCTTGTTTCTGGCTCAATGTTAATGTAATAGTGAAAATGACTGGCAAGGAAAAGATTTGACTGACTCAGATAACCAGCCATTGCTTTTATCTCTGGGATAGCATATCAAGACTTACTCATAGTGCAATCCCTTATGTACACCAACATGTATGCATTTGTACAGTGCTTTACAGCTATATCATCCTAGAAATCAAGAGAATCATTAGGTAATGATCATGATATTCATTATTATTAGGAAAATCTTCTTGTTGTAACAAGAAACTGCTTATACAAGTGTGATGGATAAATTCCAATTTAATCTGTGAGCTAGCTGTTCCCTGACTTAGATCATCCAAGAGGTTGTTTCAGGGTTCGATCTGTGAGTTAGCTGTGCCCTGACTTAGATCAGCCAAGACGTTAATTCAGGGTTCGATTGAGGAGTTAGCTATGCCCTGACTTAGATTGACCCAGTCAAGTTGTAGCAGGGTTCAATCTGTGAGTTAGCTATGCCCTGACTTAGATCGACCCAGTCAAGTTGTAGCAGGGTTCAATCTGTGAGTTAGCTATGCCCTGACTTAGATCAGCTAATAATAGTTGTTTCAGGGTTCCATCTGTGAGTTAGCTGATCCCTGACTTAGATAAGCTAAGAGGTTGCTTTAGGGTTTAAAAACAATGAAGGCCACAGAATAAAAGGTTTCTATATAATTGTTATAGTACTACTAACCTCGTAGCCACCATAATTATTGTTTATAGCTTCTTGTTTACTTGCCTGAGAAAGATAAGATAACTTATGAGATTAAGGAAGTACTTTCTCGTAACTATAAGCACAAGTTATGCACACTTATACACTTATAGTCAAGGAATTTGAGATTTACCAACATAAAATAAAATTATCACTTAGTTACTTACCAGTGAGACAACATCGTCATCAAATTTACACCACTAAAACAAAAAGATATGAAGAAAATGGTTAGTTGGCACCAATAAAAACTAAACTTTTTTATATCTTCCTTTTATTCTTTCTCCCTCCACAAAAATCAACTTCTAAATTCCAATCCAATCTATTGGTAGCGTTATCAAGTGGTTTGCAAAACCTGTTAGGCTTTCTGTCCACCATGGGGTGGAAAATCCAATTAGATTTCTTTGCATTTGGATAATGATGGTGATGCTACTGATGTTAGTGGTGATGTTGATGATGGTCATGATGATGGTCATGATGATGGTCATTGGGATGATGTCGATGATAATGATAGCTGTGGTAATGTTGGAGATATAAATGATAATGGAGTCATTATTGTAATAACGATGATTATGATAATGATGGTGATGATGATGATGACGGCGATGATGAAGTAGATGATAGTGATGCTTCTCAAAGGTGCTGGTGATGGTCATGGTGGTGGTAATAGCAACCTACCCGTCCATCTCCTTTGGGATTGATATATACCACATAATGCCCTCCGTGATTATCACCTGCAAAGTAATAAATAACACACATAGAGTGAAGCACAATGTACCAAGGTATACTACCATCATCTAATATATAAGCCATTAGGACAGACATCTTACCACTGTGTACTAGTACAGCATGTAATGTGTAATTTGCTGGTGAATCTTCAGGCTCCTGGAGGTAATCATCCAGTTGAATCTTTTCGTAAAATTCATATCTGCAGACAATAAATTATTATACAATCATTATTTGCAAGTCTGCTTATAATATGTGCCTCGTGTTTGCTGTGAATTACTTGACGGAGCATTAAAAAAAGGTACATTTCTTCCACCAACCTGTCATTTATTTTAATGTTTGCATCGGTTTGCGGGTCGTACTGAAATCTCATCAGCTGCAGATGCAACACAGGTGGGAACTTTTTGAAGATAACACCCTTTTTGGCTTCCTGTTGATAAAATGAATAAAGATTCAATTCTTTTTTTAGGAATTTGTCAAGTGGCTGCTAAATAGTTGGCCACTTTATAGCACTAGAAGTAGGAGAATCTCTTGACAAAATAGGCAGCTGTGTCCTGTACTAGCTCAATATTAATGATTTTCCATTTGATCATTAAATAGCCGGCAGTGAGGGGTTAAGCAAACAAAGATCAACCACCACTAGCCACCATCTAGAATGAAATCCAGCAACACATTTGATGCATACCACTGTTTTTGAAGACTACAGACTCATTTGTACAGGCTTAGCCTCGTTTAAAAGTCAGCTATTTACACAGAAACCATTAAAAGCCCGTGGGATTTCAAAACATTGGTATTGTAGAACTTGCACATCCTTTAGATTACAGTTGACTTTTGCTTACGATTTGCTCTTAAGCAAGGCTAAGCCTGTACAAATGAGTCTGTAGTCATAAAACACAGCAGTATTTACTGAATGAGAAAAGGAACTGTTGCATTGCTAGTTAAACCAAGGGGAGACAGACATAGACGCTGCCATTGTAAGGCACTCACCTGTAAACCATGCTCCCCAGCATCATACTTATTGTCTCCATCAAGTAGCTCTACCTCTATGTATTCCTTAAAGGATTCATAGACTGAAACAGAAAATGAAGCAATATTCCCATTCACTTTTTTCAATGGAAATAAAATGAAAAATATCCTCATTAACTTTCTCTTTTTTCTATGCAAATGAAAAAATAAATAACTGAAAACAAAATGAAAGAAAGTTGCTGTTATTCCATTTTTTATTTCCCACTTCCCATACACCAATTCAGACCATGTGTCACTCTTTTGGGAATAAGTTTCTTTGTTTGAGTTGTATCCATATTCATGTGTCTTCTTATGTGCAAATGTTAAACAAAGAAATGATACTCTAGGGAATGACACATGGAATGAAATGGGAAAACATTACACCCAAGGTAAAGAGCTCTTTTAAATTTCAATTATTTAGATTTACTTGTGGGACAATACTCACTGTTTTTCTTCCCCTTTACATTGAGTTGAATATCGTAAAAAGGCTCCAATCTAAAAACAAATCAAATATTCTATTTAAAAAATAAAAACACAATAAATCAGGTGAAACAAAACTGATTTAAAATTTTTAAAAATGAGATAAATAATAATAATATAATAATAGTTTATTGAGTCCTCTAGCAGTATAAAACTGAATTAACGAACTGTATACAAAGGTAAATAAAACTAAATTGATAAACTATTCACAAGCAATTGCAATAAAACTAATAATAAAGCTAATAATCTCGAAACAATTGGACAAAATGTGCATCAAATTAGTATATCTAAAGCGAAAACGTATATGTATAACATATTAAAAGTAGATAAAATAGATATAGATATATATTTACCTTGTTGACACGTAATCAACTTTGGTACACTTGATGTATGACTAAAATAAGAGGAAAAAAGGGCGTAGACATAATTCAATGATTGTTGTACAATGTATGTACATCTGACTGTTATCTGGACATTGATAGATTTTATGGGTGATTTTTGGCTGAATATAAGATTTTTTGTTATGTACAGTATTTACAATCAACAGTCACTTTTTGTCCATAATAGTGAGCATCTGCAATAATAAGAGTAATTTCTTTGTCAACATTTTTTTTTGCCAGGGATTTTGCTGTTGTCTATAATATTGGGTTGGGTCTGCAAGACAAGAGATGACTGTATATTCCTCTTTTTAAATGAATAATATTCAAGTGAATGACATGGTCAGAAATGGTAAAACATTAAATAGGCCTTATAATTATGCAATTAAATATGTTCATCACACATCTTCTATATATCTATACATTTTGACATTAATTTAAAAATAAACTATGATGATACTCACAAATATTTTCCCTTCTAAAAGCTCTGGTATTGTTCCCTGAAACAAATATTATATTACATCAACAAATATCAACAAACATCTTTAATTCCATAGTTTCATAGTTGAACTAGAAATTAGAAATGAAAAACTGAGCAAAATATAAAAAGTACCTCAACACAAGTTCCTTTCATTTTACTCTCCATGTTGTCAAGAAGCTGAAACAGAAATAGAAAAACAAATTCATAAGAAATAAACAACAGAAAACAGATTTTTACTATTTGGAATCCCCGTTGGACTATCACCACAGGGACCCCATAATGTGGGTACTATCATACCACAGGTAGCCCAGCAGAGCGATATGTACTCCATATCTGAACTTGCATTATTTTCTGAGCAAAGACACATATATTTTTATTGTACTTACCACACGACACAATTCCTGTACATCATGTTGCATAAAACTGTCTAAAGTTTCCCACCTAAGTAAAAATTACCAAGCAACATTTATATCATGCCATTGAAAATATGGACGGAATAAACAAATTAGCAATAATAAATAAACCAGGGAAGAAACAACATACCCAAACGATTTTGTCAGTTTTTTAGTTCCAACAGCTTTATCACTAAAACAAAAACATGTCACTCACTTAGCTAGTTAAACTAAGTGATTAAAAATAATGATGATAAAAATTAATAGCACAGCGCAACCGTGACGTCATAAAAACAAAGACAAAGGCGAAATTCGGACAAACAAATTCACAAGTTTACTGTCAGCAGATAATTTTCACAGCCGATCGCAGTTGATCTTAGTTTACATAGGTTATTATTGTAACTTTAAGTAAAAATAATAAAATTGGTTCGTATAATCCTCGTAGCGGTTAAACAGGATGCAATGTTTGTCCGAATCTTTAAGCTATTTTAGAATCAGTGCGCTGTGCTATTAAAATGAAGATATAAATGATGGTGTTGATAATGTTCAGAATTATGATGATGGCGATGATGATGAGGGGACCAATGGTGATGGTGATACAGATGATAATGATTATGATTATGATTCATATGTTGATGATGATATCAAATCCTACAGTATACCTGTGCATTAGCTCATAGAAGACTCTTTGTAATGCAAAAGCAACACTCTTATTGGGATCATCATTCTCAGTCGGCATTTGAAACACAGCCTGTGTAACATGAAAATAATTCATTATAGTGGAGGTAGAAAATAATGGCTGCTCTATGGCTGGACATACTGTGACTGCCCAATATGTGACCAGCAACATGACTGTTCAAGAAGACCTGCCATATCACTCAAAAGAACCAGCCTTAGAGGTGTTTGACCATACAAGTGCCAACTTAGGCCACCATTGTCTGTTGATTGTCCATAATTTTAAGCTCTGATTATGGGTATAATAGTATAAGTAATTTTACCTTGCAAAGGGCACTCGTAAAATAAAGTGTCTGCAGCAATGAATTCATGTAGCATGTAGCACCTTGATTCTTCAGACCAACATATCCTGTATGCTTTTTAGAGTCCCAACTAAAATTTAAAAAATATTTGAAAACAAAAAAATACCAGTAGTAAATTATGACCTTTCATCAAAAAATGATAAAATAGGATGTTTGCACGATGAATATAAATTTTCCTAATTTGTACTTACGCTACACCATGTGGAGCATCAGCTACTACTTGTACTTCAACAGTTACTGCACCGTCTTTACTACTGTAGCCTTTGGATGGATCTAAGATGTCCTGGTTAAGTGATAAGAGATAGTGTCCTCAGTAAGTTTTTAAAGCTAAATCCATAGACACTCTCAATAAAGTTATTGTTATTATTATTATTTGTTATTATCATTATTAAAATGGGAAAACATTACTAACTAGCTAAAGAAGTTTATACAAAATAAAGTATATATTTTAGGAAAAGTGTATAGAATTTATAATTGTTAACTTGTCACTTCAAAACTGAGTGACAAGCAAGGCTATCAACTAGCAAGAGGTGACCATGCCAACCTCGCCACGGGTCAACCTCGGCACCTGCCACACTTTAATTTACAGTGGGATTGTTTATACTTAAGTAGTATAGGGAATGGGGGTTCCAGCGCAATCTCAACACGGGCAAGACCCGTGTCAAAAATCCACCTACGGAAACAACCCACTCCAAGTGTGGTTGGGGGCAACAGCGCAAATATGTTAGTCTATATATGGAGTGCGAAGATTGTAAAGAGTTTGTTTATGATTTCTGTGTAAAGTGCTTGAAACCCAAGTTTGTACCTACTAAACCAAATAAGTATATTTGTTGTGGTAAGAAAATGCAAATAGAAGACGACACGTCAGCACAGTGTTACGAGTGTGGTAAGAATATTCGTAATGCCGTACCAAATGCTACCAAAGAGCAGTATTACGCTAATGGAGGCCGTAAGAAGACCCCATACAAAAGAATAAAATACTTCAGAGACTGGATGAGTCACATTCAAGGTCATCGGCCGGTATATTTAGACGACGAAGTAATGGAAAGAATTATGAACCACTTAGAAGAGCCAACGCCACAAAGCCTACGGAAAACGCTGAAAAAATTAAAGCTAGGGAAATATTACAAAGCTATTCCCTATCTTTTGTCTGAAATTACCGGTAACTCTATTCCTGAGGTTTCTGATATGAGCAGAGCCGAGTGGATGTTTTGTCGGCTGGATAAGGATATCCCTTATTACCCTGACGTAATCTACGAAATATTTTACAAAATTGACCCCAACCACCCCCTGTTAGGATGGATTCCAAGGCGACTGACGTAATAATATGACAGCTGCGAGGCGGGGTTTTACTTTCACGTGGCGGAAGTGGCGTGCCTAGGAAGAACAATGAGTTGTTCACGTGTAAAACAATAGACAACATTCCGATCATGCCCCTTCGCCTTAACAACCAGCAAGTTTGAAAGTAGACTCGATATTCACTTTTAAAATCGCTGGTTGTTAAGGCGCTCAGGAATGTGCCGACGTCAATGATAGCTTCAGACATTTGATTACGCATATGACCCAGACAGCCGGCGTTCAATATGTAAATAGAATCCTGTTTTGCTCTTTTCAAAGTAGATGTTTACTGAGCAAGCTTTCTTTGAAGCTCTTCTTTTGCCTCCTGGTAGATCTTTTTGCGAGATTCCTCGGAAAGATCTTTTACGACTGTTTTTTTATTCCTTATGTCCGTCTTTAATTTCTCGTACTTTTCCTCTTCAGCTAAGATAAGCGAGAATTCTACGTCGTCTATCTTTCTGTCACGCAAAGCCTTTGAGACAAGGTCAGTGATAGTATTTACTTTAGCCCTTGACAGAGCTATTGTCGTGTCGTGTTTTGATATTTTGCTTGACAACTGTTTCATAATGCCCGTAGCAACAGCCGAAATAATACCACAGGCTGCCCCAACGCTGGCCAAAGGAACGCCAACGACTATTCCGGGTCCAGTAAGCGAAGTAGCAACGCCGGAGCCCGTTAACACAACAGATATGGACCCTGAAGTTATTGAAATCTTATGTAGCGTACTCCGGGCTCTGACGTACTTTTTTCTAACTTTTTCATAGTGTTTTGTCTGCCCTTCCAAGTAAGCCAGGATTAAGTTCGCTTTATTCAGACGAAAGTTTTCAGCGTTTAATTCGTTAGGTTCCTTAGGAAGTTCAGGATAAAGTGGAGGCGCTGATGGTATAACATCCATTATATATACTAATGTACGACGCTTTTGGGAATGATATTGAGGAGCAGCCACATCACGACAACCGGGATTACTGGAATTGGAGAGCATTTAGGAAGATGTTTCCACGTGCAGACCCCAGTAAGTTCGAAAGAAGACCCGATGGTATTTACTATAACGGCTCTAGGATGTACAGCAACGAGGATTTGAAGCCTACGCTGGTTAATCAAATAGACGATCAACTGAAGCATTCGCCAATGCATAAGCCAACGCCAGCGCCAACGCATGTTGAACCCAGTTGGTCAAAGGAATTATTGCTTGGTACCAGTACTTATCCGATACCCGCAGTTTCATTTGATAAACACCCAAGCTTGGACCTAACGCTGAACATGCGGATTTCTAACAAGCATTCCTTTCCGTTAAAGGTGCGGGATATCTTCAAAGACGTACCCATTATTCATACCACCGCTAAGGAATCTCATGAATGGTTAAGTGGTCCTAACATGCGTTATTGGCCGCAGCAACTAAACTTTGCAGTTTGGTGTGCCACTAGCGGCTGTGGTGTAAGCGCAAGCTTGATGAAGAATTCAATATTTATGTTTCATTTTCACTTCACGGTTAGAAGAATACTGCATGAAATGGGTGTTATTGCGCTGCCGGGAGATGCCACGTTTTATCCAAGAGATAATAAATACAGCGTGCCGGCTTATGACAGACTTTGTAAGGAGTTTGACGTTGTAGGGAAGGATTTCCGATGCACTGCCGGCGCTAACAATGGTCTGGGACATATTTGGGCTTATTGGGGGATTGGTGGAAACGAGCTAAGTGATAAGGAAGTTCATGCGTTGAATCTACGATGGAACACTGGGTATCACAAAGAAACTCACGACAGTAGCACCTTCTTTGAACCAAACGCTAAGACCACTAAGGAAGTTAGAGACGGACCTTTGTTCAAAGACGAGGGCGGTAAGTATGCAGGGGCTAATCCACTGATTATCAAAATTACCAACGACGAGCAAACAAAGCAATATCTTAATTTCATACCCCCAGAAGGTAAAGGACTAACCAAAGCCGGCCTTGCCCGTTTAAACCGCAGCATAGAAGCTTACGTGTATTCTATCCTTGGAGCTCAGGTAAACACCCGATCCAGCATAATCGGAAATACTGGCGCCGCAGAAGAAACGCGAGCCGAAGCCTTGATCTTATTTGAAAGTTCAATCTTGGAGGGCGACATTAGCAAGGGCGTACAGCGTTACCAACTAGCCATACAAAATTCTAAGGCGAGGTTGGACTATGCAGTAGCCCCGGGTTGTTGGTTAATGCCTAGTAATTTATCTATAAATACTGGTTCTGTAGTAGGATACAACAACAAACTGCAGCGAGCTACTAAGGATATGAAGTTTGGGGTGAACGACGTGAACTCTGACACTCTTAGGAACATTCCTCACTTCGTAGAGAAGCCAAAAAAGTCACACGAAACGAAGCTACCCACAGTTAAGAAACCATCAAAGAAGGTCCTACCTGCGATACCTGAGGAATATGACCATAACTTATTAAAAGCCGGTCTAGCAGCTGCAAGCATTGGTCTGAGCTATTATATATGGCGATGAACAACCCCTACGTAGCTGGAGTAGATTGTGTCTATACGACTTACACAGGCGAGAAAAAATACACCCAAGCATCTTGGGTTGATGTCACAGGTATGTCTGTAGATCTGAACTACTCAGGAAAGAAGTTAATCCTTTGTAGCATTTGCATTGGCACGAGCAGCCATGCGAACGTGGGCTTTAGGTTCCTGGATGAGAATGGCATACTGCAGCCTATGCGCGCGAAGACGAGCAACAGGGAGCCTGTACATTTTTCCGTAGAGCCCAACCCAGCCAGCGAGGAAAATCTATCGGTTTGGACTTTTCACATGGTCGCCGATTGCCATGGGAAGGTAAAGCTGCAAATACGCGTAGACGATTCTGGGAGCGTTTGCGTGAATGGCATAGAAAATCGAAGAGACACGGCTTATAACCACAAGACCATTAGCACTTTTACGGTGCTTAGTCTCTAGAAGCAAACTATGTTTGCTGAAATATATGAACCCACATGTAAAGGAAGATTGGTTTCTTTATTACTTAGAGGAGAAGGAGTACGTAAATGATGAATGGTTTGACACTGATCTTTGGGTGAAGGTTGGAGGCGTGGGATTACTTGTGTGTACTATTAGCCTTAATACGGGGTATTCGTGCAATGCTGGGTTTAGGATCGTTGATGAGAATGACCATCCATTACTGCCTTACAGAAAAAAAAATAACAATAGGAACCCAGTTCATTTTTCCTCGGAGCCCCCTCCAGTAAGCGGAGAAGATCAAAGGCCGGTGACTTTTCATATGATAGCCAATTGCCAATATGCAAAGCTGCAAATTCGTCCCAGCGATGGAGGTAAGACCATAGCAACTCGTGGTCGCACAGGAATAAATGCTGTGGGATCTTCTCCACCGGATGCTATTTGGAATCATAAGCCCATTAGCACCATGACCGCCATACCGCTAGTTCCGCATTATCAAGGCGGCGCGAATACTATCTTTACTTATCCCCAGTCGAGGACGCCTCGGGCACCCGACAAGGATAAGCCCCCAGTAACGTACCCAGATAAGATTAACCCTTCATCTTCTTCAGGAGTACCACCCCAATAGCGACAACCAAGATCCAAATGTTATTCCCCACGAACTTCAACAGTTCTCCGCCAGCCCTAAGTGCCAAGGATACAACCGAACCCAGCAGCCCAGGCAAGCCGGCTGCCATCTTTTTTCCCAAGTCCGTCAGCCCATTGCCTAATTTCTTTACGCCCGCGCCTGTAGCCTTAAGCGCGGATAGGATAACTCCTACTACGGTGCTAATAGCGACCGCAAACGCCAGCGGAACGCCATACTTCAAAAGGGCTCTTTTTACCTTTTCCTTGGTGGTAAGCCCCAGCTCCTTTTCCAGGTTTTCCTTTTGCGCCTGTAATTCCGCAAGGTGTACCTGAAGGGTTTCTGATTCCCTTTGAGCTGCCTCCCTTTCCTCTTCGGGACGAGTCTGGTCGTTGATTATTTCCTGCTGCCGCTCTATTTGCCCCTCCAGGTCTTCGATGGCCTGATCTCTTTGCCGGATTTGTTCTTCCTTAGTGTTAATTTCGGCAACCAACTGCCGCCGTTCCTCTAAAGAGCCGGTTATGGTGATATGCAAGTTTTTAGCTTCTTCCTTGCTTATATCCAGGTCTTTTAGAGCAAGATTGAAGGCGTGTCGGGCTTGGTCTCTTTCGTCTAAAGCCGTTTCAGCTTCTCGCCTGAATTGCAGTATGACCTCGTTCTTGCCCTTGGTTTCTTTCTTGTGAGCATCGGTTAGCTGCCGTATTTGTTTTTCGTAATTTGCTTCCTTTTCCTTCAACGTTTCTTGTAGTTCCTCGGCGTGTTTTTCTAGTGCGACCCTTTCATTCAGGGCTCCCAACCTTTCTAACGCACTTCTGGTAGCTAGTTGAAAGCCTCTTAATCTTGCCACGTTAACCTTGACCGAGCCATTTTCGTCAAAGAGGACTTGTGGTTTGGTCCAACGGTTTTTGTCGGGATATCTCATGTCTTGAACGCTTATGAGGACTTTGTTTCCGCGTTCTGTGAGCCTTACGTCGTCGGCCTCGAAGTGGGAATAGCGCTGCGTTAGCTCTTGCGTTGCCCACTCTACGGTTTCCCGCGCGGTTGCTCCCTGCTCACCCATGTTTCGAAGTTCTATGTACTCGGGGGCGGACTTACCCGGGTTCTTTTCGTGCCACATGCGATTCAAGGAGGTCTTGAAGCTTTTCCACCTACTGCCGTACGTGTTTTCTAGGGCCATGTCGTAGATTAGGGGGTCGGTTTCCGCGCCTTTAGTCCATGCGTCGTATTCTTCGTCGTTAATGTCGACTTGACCTTCTTCGGTAAGGGGATCAAAGTCAGTAGTTCCTTCTACTTCCATTATATATGATAAGCTCAAAGTTAAATCCCAACGTATTACCTAAGCAGGTTGGCGGACTGAAAGCAGAACGCACCTTTCACCGGGTCACCTTTACCCCCAGCAGCGCTAAACCTGGAGAAACGCTGTACGTAGGCGTGCCCCGCCTAACGGATAACCTAGTCTTAGTTCCTGGCACCTTGGCTTTAAGGTTCGACCTAGCGGTACAGTCAAGCCCCACAGATGAAAGGATTATCGTTAACAACGTGGGTCGCAACATTGTTTCTAAGATGCGCGTAAAGTTCGCCGGGGAATCCTTGCTGGACTTAAATAGGTACGATCTGTATACCACGTACAAAGACTTATGGTTGACAGCCTTTGACCGCGCGCAAAGGATAGAACAAGGAATTGGTAGTGTCATCCTACGTAAGGTCCGCACACCTACGAAAACGCAACCTACTGACGGCAGCGGAGAAACCGCAGTGGCAGACGCAAAGCGAATAAAGACCGCCTATGGTAGTAAGTATGTCATACCGTTGGACTTTGAAGTGATTACGAATCACGGTGTGTATTACCCAAGACAGTTATCCGAGCTACAGTTTGAAGTAACCTTAGCAGATGCTAATAACATCATTGGTGGGCTAAGCACTGCACTTACCACAACAACCCCATACTCTATTACCAACTTAGAGCTGCAGTACGAAACGGTATACAGCGAAGAGCTGGCCCGTAGCGCTGGCATGGAATATAGCGCCGGAAAGGCATTCCTTTACGACCACGTAGTGATGTATAAGACATTTAGCTTCTTGGATAAGACGGATGAGGTTATCAACCAAAGCATTAACCTCCCCCGAAGAAGTCTCACGGGGTTGATGCTGGTGTTCGCCAAACCCTACGAGGCCGGTAAGCGCGACTCCGAAGCCTTTCATAACCCCAACATTACTAACGTCGGCGTGAATATCAACGGAGTCCCAAACAAGGTTTACTCCCAGGGGATAAAGCCCGCAGACGTGTACAGGGAGGCAAAGCGCAAGTTTGGCGATCAAATTAGCCCTGAGGAATTCTTTAATGATAAGTACGCGCTGTGGATTGATATGCGCACCATCAACGACGAATCTATGCACGGTCAGGGCTTACGTCTAGTAAATACGCAGGATGGCATAACATTGGAGATCAAGCGCACCAAAAACGCCAGTGCGGGCGACGGCGACAAAATAAACTGCTACGTTTTCGTGGTGTCTGACGCGCAACTGAGCGTAGAAATGAATCAGCTAAAGAGTGTTGCCTATTGATGGCCATAAAAAATATGCTATATATACAATGCTTCGCGTATTTCAAAACAACGAAACCAAACTGCAATGCATAGTGCAAGGCGAAACTTTGTACTTCAAAGCAAAGGAAGTGGCGCTAGCGCTGGGTTACGAGCGCCCAAAAGATGCAATTAAGGCGCATGTTCGCGATAAATACAAGGTAAAGCTTAGCGAACTTAGAGTGGAGGTGAATCGCCTCCCCTCTTATTCACAGCCTAATTCCCTGTACGTAACTGAATCTGGGTTGTATCAGTTGATATTTAGCTCTAAGATGCCAACGGCAGAGACATTCCAGGATTGGGTTTTAGAGGAAGTTCTCCCTACCCTCAGGAAAACAGGTAAGTATGAAATAGAAAGGCGCTTTGACGGTCCAAACAAGTTGGTATTCAAAATAGAAAATGAGTTTGACCTGCATAAAAAGGTAGTGGACTACATCCGCAGGTTTTACCCCCAAATGCTCATAGCCCCTGGTCTGGGTGAACTGCAGGATTCGGTTGGCAAACGTATAAAGTGCTGGCAGAAAGGATATCAACGCGGTCAACCCGACTTAATGATCTTGAATGCGCATACACATTACTGTGGATTCTGCATAGAGCTAAAGACCCCGAAAGGCAACGGCAGGTTATCTGAAGATCAGCAACTACTCTTACAGAGGTATGAAGAAAACGGCTATAAGGTGCTCGTAGGCAGCGACTACGACGAAATCTGCAGGGAGATCACTGCGTATGCTGAACACCTACGAATTCCCTGCAGGTGGTGTTGTAAGGTCTTTAAAACCTCGGAGACTTTGGCAACACACTTAAAGATATTTCATAGAATATATGGACAAGGATAAATTTAACGAGTTAAAGTTCATCCAAACACACTGGAAGGATTTAGGAATAGGGGAAATCTACGAGATAAAGAATTATGTGGTCTTCGAAGACTTGGACCGCCTGCGCTTGGTCTTAAAGAATAAAAAAAGAACATACACCCTTTGGGCGCCCGATAGGATAAGGTACGCCATCGAAGGGCAGGACGTTACCCATGTTATGAGTCATGGTAAAAAGGATGGCAGGTGGGTATTTGACGTAGTCAAGTATGAGCCTGAGAGTCCTCTGCATTCGTAAGGACGTCTGTTAAAGTCCGCTGCTCCGCAGAGCACCAATGCCCCACAAAGGATCCTTCGGAGAATACCCTGTCGCAATGAAGGCAGGTGTATTTTTTACGTGTTTTGGGAGTTGTAATGCAGTCGGCAGGTAGTTCGCAAGTAATACAGTCCATATATTGAAAGGGTAATTAGAATGCCTCCCAGAAAGGCAGCTGCGTAGGCTAGCATATAACATACCTCAAAAAAAGATGTCTGATAACGTTGACATCTAGGTTAAGTCTTTGTTAAGACACTGGGAACCTCGAAATAAAGACACCCAATAATGTTAACAATTAGGTTAGATCTTTGTTAAGGAATAACATACCTCAAAAAAAAGATGTCTGATAACGTTGACATCTAGGTTAGATCTTTGTTAAGACACCCGGAAGCTATTTCAAAGAGTGTCTTAGAATGTTAACAATTAGGTTAAGTAATTGTTAAGCAGTTGAAGATATGTTCTTCTTCTCTGACACAACCACAGCGATCACACTCCTGCCTCCAATACTCCCTTTTAGTCCACGGAACGCCTTCGGCGCGTTCAAAGGAGGGGAAAGTACGGACTATTTTCTTATGGTAATCTATGCGATTCCTTAAGTAATCCTCTTTATGCGGGCAGCGACTCATCAAATCCGCACATTGGTAGCAATCCACGCCTTCTAAGTCGTAGCTCCTAAAGTGGAACTTATAACTTAGTTCATGCGTTTTCCGGTGCGTTTGAAGACGTTGTCGACTACTAAGTATCTTATTGCAGAAACCACACTGCCTGGTCTGATCACGAACTCCTCTCTTTAAGTGTTGCTGCATTCCCAAAGGGAATTCCTTATTGCAGCCCTTGCAAAGTATGCAAATACGCTTGTCCTGATGTTGTCGCATCTTTTGAACAGTACTGAATTCCTTACCACAATCCTTACAAACTTTACTCAATTTCTTTGTGCAAACACCATTACGGACATGGTATCGTAGTCTTTGCTTGGAGCTAAACTTCTTTTTACACGCCGCGCAGTCCATCTATACATAACAGTACGATAACCACTATATAACATCTTAACAAAGATCTAACCTAATTGTTAACATTCTAAGACATCTTTATTTCGAGGTATGTTATTCCTTAACAAAGATCTAACCTAATTGTTAACATTCTAAGACATCTTTATTTCGAGGTATGTTATTCCTTAACAAAGATCTAACCTAATTGTTAACATTCTAAGACATCTTTATTTCGAGGTATGTTATTCCTTAACAAAGATCTAACCTAATTGTTAACATTCTAGGGGGGATATTGAATGAAGTCCTTAACGGACTCCTTAGCCCACGTCGCCATCGTCAACAAGGCGCCAAACCGTTCTGCACGCTTCAGACCGCACATTTCATCGTACAATTCCTGCACGCGCTCTTTTAACCGGTTTATCTCCTCCCTTTGCATTTCTATGGTGCCTTTTTTATCCTTTGCGTCGGCGACAATTCTTTGCACTGCTTCCACTGGCTCCAAATATATCAGGGAACAAGTTCCCTTCGAGAGGAGGGATATAATGAACCCAGATCACATGCCTTATAACGCTCTGATAGTAGGACCCACCGGCTGCGGAAAGACCCAGTTCATCGTGGAGCAGCTATTAGGGCCCTTTAGATACCGCTTCGACTATATCGTGTTATTATGCCCCACCTACGTGAATAACCGCACCTGGACGGGCATAGGAGTGAAAGATGACGACTTCTTTGTAGATATCTTAGACCCTAACGAGTTATCCAGCCATTTGAAGTTCTGGCACAAGCAATTCCCTAAAGATACGCAGACTTTACTCATACTGGATGACATTGCCTGTGGGGACGACGTAAAAAAGCGCACCTCCGAATTAGTGAAGCTCGCTTTCAGCGGCAGACACGACAATATCAGCGTTTGGTTGCTTTCCCAGCAGCTTACCAGTGTCTCTAAACCCTTTAGGGAAAACATAGGCTCTCTCGTAGTATTTTATACACCCAGTAAGTCTGATCTGGAAACCATCTTAAGCGACTACGGTGGTGAGATAAGCAAGGAACAGTTGCATGAATACATGCGGCATTTAAAGACGCACCAACATTCCAAGATGATCTTCTCTTTGAGGTTTCCGTATTCAATAAAGATCTCAGATCTTTAACTCCTAATGTATATGGAGATTGAGCAGCTCTTAGATGAAGTCCCCACGCAGTTAGATGAAAGTAACCTCAAGGAACAACTCAACATCCTTGTGTCTTCTGGGAAGTGTAAAGAAATGATAGGTAAGGAACTTACCCATGAGCAAGTTAACAAGTTGTCGGAAGAGGAGGTTAAGAAGTTCCATAAGAGGTACGAGGCTGCCCTTGCAAGTAAGACCACAGACGCCGTCGCAGACTCCGCTATCCGACTTGCAACTAAATTGCTTGGACTTGCACTGCCTATAGACGACGTGGAGCAACTGCGGAAGGACATAAGCGAGGACTATGTCATCGCCCAAGAACTTAAGATAACCTGCGGCTGGTTGTCTTTGAAGTGCGGTAAGTTAATGGCAGTCGCCTCTGCGGCACTTCACGTAGCTCAGCACGTCGACTTGAAGGAGGTACTAGGTTCCTTCGGAACATCTTGGAAGGACTTCAAGAAGAACAGAGACGTTGAAAAGGTCTTCCAGGCAGCACTTGCTGATGATCAAGTCGCCTCAAGTACCTAGTCAAGTCGTTGTCAAGTCACCTCAAGTACTTAGTCAAGTCGTTCTTAAGTCATTCTCAAGTACTTAGTCAAGTCGTTGTCAAGTCACCTCAAGTACTTAGTCAAGTCGTCCTTAAGTCATTCTCAAGTACTTAGTCAAGTCGTTGTCAAGTCATTGCCAAGTCATTGTCAAGTCGTCATCAAGTTACTTGTCAAGTCCTTCAAGTCCCTTAATATAAGATGAGTGACACCGAAGAACAACCAGAAAAGGCTCCCGTAGAAGATACCAAGATTACCAAGGCTAAATCTCCGGGCAGAGTCGCTGCCGGAAAGAAGCTCGCGGAGATGAATAAAAAGAACAAAGCAAAGAAGGAGGAAAAGGTGGAGGAAGAGGAATCCTTTATCAATCCTGGGTACGTCATTGGCGCGTTAGGAGTCGCTATAGCAGCAGGCAGCCTCTACTTACAATGGCGGGCTACGAAGCCAAAAGTAAAGTGGGAGGCCGCAACATATCACGCACCTGTGGAGGTTAGAAAAAGTAAGATCCCTGAAATGGAATAACCTTCTCGCTTTGTAATATAATGTCGACCGCGTTGTTGAAAACTGTTGAAGAAGCAGCTATCATTACTTCTATTGTTGCGGGTATTGGTTGGGTAGGTAAGAAAGTGCTCAAAGAAGACTTTACTGAAGACCCAAGCAAGAGCTTCGCTAACTTTGCTAAGATGACCGCTGCCGTAGGCGGGGCTATCATGCTAAAGGATTACCTACGAAAGGAAAAGTACCTGCCTACGACGTAATATATAATGGCTGGCTTAGTCGCAGGTGGAGTCATTGCAGCTTTAGCATTCACTGGAGCTAATTATGGTGGTCAGTATTTGGATAGATTAGTCAGAGGCGACAAAAGCGGTGCCGCCGAAAGAAAGAGACACGACTTAGCGCTGGAGAATATCAAAGGGACGTTGCAGCTTGGAATGAAAAAAGACAAGCTTACAGGGATTGGTTGGATAAGAACTACCAAGACAAAATGCAGGCAGACAAGAACTTCGAAAACACAGACTACGCCTTCAAACTTTATGCGCAAGCACACCCCGACTTTAGAATGAAAAAGCCTCAGTTCAAGAATTACTATCAGCCTTCTAAGAAACAAAAAGACAATGAGTTGGTCTTCGTAGGAGTCGCAGGGCTGGTGGGAGGCGTGGCCTTGGCGTATCTGCTCTAACGAAGGGGACTTGTCCCCTGTAATATATGATCGTCTTTTTGGAAAGCGACAAGAATAACTTTACCACTTATCTGAATCCCCCCATCAAAGCCTGTAAGGTAAGGTTGGTTAGTTGCTCTTTGTACAATTCTTGGTATAATTTAATTAATGGCTTTGTCATCGGAACTTCCGGCACCAAACCAAAAATACCAGATTCCCATTACACCCCCTATAACACTGGCTAAGGAGCTAGCAAAGCATGGATATACTCTTACCACAGGATTACCCCATGAAATGAAATTCAAGAAAAATAATGGAAGCGCCAATCTAAAGGACAGTTCATTGGTAGAACTCCTGGGCCTTACTAGTACCACGATAAATAGCGGCAGTACATATGATGTGAAATGGAAAGTCGCATCCTCTTACGAAGTCTATTGCGACTTGGTTCATAGTTACAACAATGGAGAAAAGTCTTCTCTTATGTCCAAGTTTCTGCCCCAAGGTAATCCATTTGACCCAGTAGAATACACTCCCATTTCTTTGAGCTATGACTTGTCTAATTTGGTAGAAAGCATAAACATCACCATTAAAGTGGACGGGAAGACGGTGGATTTTAACGGACGTAAGATCAATCTTGTTTTGGAATTCATATAATGGGCCGCGTAGAGGACAAACTCAAAAGGATTTACTATGGGCCGGAAGGCTATTGGAGAGGAGCGTCGGCTATCAAGAAACTTGCAGCCGCGGCCAGGGTATCAGACGAAACGGCTAAGAACTGGTTGAAAAACAAACCCTCTGGCAGGTCTATCTTCCCGTGCCTAAGTACATTCCCAGGCCCAGCTTTACCGTAAATACCCCCAACGAAGTTCATCAGGCGGATTTGCTTTTCTTGCCGCACGACAAGGTGAGAAAAAAGACCTATAGGTACGCTTTGACCGTAGTTGATATCGCAAGCAGATACAAAGACGCCGAACCCATAACCAGCAAGGATTCTGGAGAAGTCGCAGAAGCCCTAGGTAGGATTTATAAGCGCGTCTTGAAATGGCCTAAGCTGCTGCAAGTGGATGCGGGGACAGAGTTTATGGGCGTGGTTACCAAGACCCTGAAAGACCACGACACTAAGATTAGGAGAGCCAAAGCTGAGTACCACAGGGGTCAGAGCATCGTCGAAAGATTCAATAAGACCTTGGCAGAGCGTCTCTTTGGGTACCAGTATTGGAAAGAGCTGGAAGATCCCTCCAAACGCAACAGGGAATGGACCAGAGGCTCCCCCAGGTCGTCGCGGCTTTGAACAACGAGGCGGCCAGGGCTACGGGAATGAAACCCAGGGATGCCATAAAAAAGAAACACGTGGAACACAAGTCCTTCGTCAGAAGTTCGAGGGCAGTCTTCCCCCAGGAAAAAAGATTAGGCGATGTCACGGTTCGATATCTCTATGAGTCGGGTGAATTAGAAGGAGGATCCAAAAGAGCTACGGATCCTAATTGGTCTTTGGAAACTTATCAGATCCGAAGTGCGATAGCTAAGAAGGGTCAGCCCATCTTGTATTATCTTCATGATGGTCCCACGCGTGGGTTCGTCAAAGAAGAACTGCTTATCGTGTGATGTCCGAATGCTATCGTATGCACTCCGTCATCACACATCCATCGCTTACCGTCAAATGCAGACAGTGACACCTTCTCCTGCGTGACGTTATGTATCTGATGACCATAGCTGCGCAGGCTGTTCATCTTATGCCGCTGTTCCTTGCGTGTTCGTAATACGTTGAGGTAGGACTCGTGCGTAATGTCCTTCTTAACCACATACTTTTTTACGCCTTTAGCTTTCTTTTCTACGCCGTCTAACTTTAGCACGCTGTACATCTTTGGTTTCAGACCCACGTACTCTACTATGGGTTTTCCTAACATTTCGTCTTTCATCTTCCCAATTACCTTCTTATTCTTCGCAGAGTAAAGGAAGTGCTCCTTCGGGTAACCGCTGGTGTCGTACTCGTCTATGTCGGGGAGGCAGGTCTTTGTAACGTCTTCCGTTTGCACTTCTAGAATTAGGGAGTCGGTGTCTGTGTACAGGAGGCGACAGCGGTCTCCGTACTTTGGCTTAAGCTTATCGTAGTAGAACTCGTACATAAGCAGCTTCGATAGATCCAGCACCGTAAAGCCTGTGTAAACGGGCTGTTTAGTAAGAGGTTTGCCCTTTTCATGTGAATCACGTAGAAGTCAGCATTTCTACGTATCTAACGAAGCTGGCTGTGACACGTATGCTTCTGCTTCCTCTTTGTTGCTGACTATTTTTACGCTTACGCGCTTGCGGATGTTCTCCATTGTCTTTCCGAACACGCTGTTGTTCATCAGTTTGAAGAGGTTTTTCTCGAAGTCATTTTTCGCTGCGGTACGCTTTTGCGTGTTAAAGTCAATGTAGGGGCGCATCCAGGGTTCCTGCGTGAATTTTAGGACTCTGTGGATCTTCTCTACGCGCATTCCGTGTCGCACGTAGAACTGCAGGTTGCGGTAATGTACCACATACTTCTTCTTATCCATCAGGTTCATAGTTAGTTTCCTGTACGGTTTGTAACCAGGGCAACATTTGCTTTTGCAGCGGACTTAGCTGCTTAAATGGTATCTCTATCGCTTCTGGTGCTAAGGGGAACTCATTGTGTTCGTCGTGCAGGCGCTCTGGGTACTCCAGATCCACTTCTAAAGACGTAAACCCTTGTCTTCCTCCTTTCCTACCTGCATTAGAAGTCTATCGGCTTCACTGGATCCCATTCGAAGTCTCTCACAGGTAGGTACTGTGACATTGCCCAACCATAAAGGTTATTCGCATCCAGGTAGTAAATGTATGTGGTTGGTTTCTCTGGGTCGTGCTCTACAGGGGGTTGTTCGCTTTGCATATCGTCTGCTGGGTCCGCAACACCGCCACGAATACCGTCTTCCATAAACCGATACATGTCGTATTCCGTTAGGAGATCCAGTTGCGCGTTTGTCTTCTTTAACAAAGCACTCCAACTAAGCCCAGGAGCCGTGTAGAAATTAGCGGGATCCAACCCGTAGTATTCCATTGCCATCTTTCGAAAGCTTTGGAAAACATCTGCGAGCAGCACTACGTCTGAACGTAGGTAGATGTCGTGGTATTCTCCCATATTCTCACAGGAGTACTTTTCCCACACATCTAACGCATGCTGGTACTCCTCGTCCTTTATACCGGACTCGTTTAGGGTGCTGTAGAATCTCTCTTTGGGTGGTAGGGGTTCTTGAATCGATCCCAGGAGTCCATGTATTCGTATGGGTAGACTCCTTTCCTTTCCGCGCCGTAGTGACTGGAAATGGGAAAGTTGGTGTTATACTTACGAGGTTTGCTAAGGAGTCCGCCATGAACTGCTGCGAATCTAAGAACTTTAGCTTACCCACAGGTTACGGACATGTAGCGCTCTTTGTGTTGGGTATGCATTTGACGTCGGAGCCGTCTGTTCCTTGTAGTAGCAAATGGGAGTCGTAACCGCGGAGGTTGTGAAAGAACACCGGAATCTCCATATCTGGATTTACTTTGAAGTTTATATTGCATTTCCAATGAGCCGCTCCTCTGTATTTACCCGTGATGTGGCAGTAGTGATCTCTAACCTTATCCACATAGAAATCCTCAACGAATGCTTTGTGGCAGTGAATGCAATGCGTGGAAGGCTTCCCGGCTTCTCACTTTCTTAGCATACTTCCCGCATTTAAATGAGCTTCTCCTAGATACTTTCCATCTTCATCCCACGCTTTCTTGGCTCGTCTTCCAAACTGAAGAAGCGTATGTTGGCAAATGTGGCATTTTTTTGCCTTGTTAAAAAGCCTACTGGTTTTCTCTTTGGAAATTCCATTCTCTTTGGACGTTTTAATTGTTCCTAATCTCGCCCTTCCTTTCTCGCAAGGTTCTAGAAACTCATTAGATGCGTTCTTACTCGGTTAAATCACAGGAGGGTTTGCTTTACCGTCTGATCTGACTACGATGGTAACACAAAGGAAGCGATCTCGTGTAATCATACCTTATTCGTGGAGACACGTTCTGCTTCTTCCTAGTTATCAAACGCTTTCGAAGTGAGATATCACTAAGGCACTTGCATATGCTGTTGATGGTATGCGTATGAAAGCTCTGTTGGTGGGCATTGGATCGCTTGCGCCACTTCTTCAGACTCCGCCGGCCAGATCTCATCGTTGTTCTAGGGTATTTAAGGATGTAATGACCAGCAAGCAGCAGTCGCGAAGTACTTTTTACCTTTGGCTTAGTTGTTGTAGATAGTTGCTAATGTGTTAACCCATGAGTAGTGGTCGCCGTGGGAGATAGAATAAATGTACGGCGCTCTCCTTTACTTTTGACCGAAACTAACGGTACCTATCGTCTGATCTCTGACTCCGTAAACCGTTAATTGCTAGATCGTTATTTACTCAAAATATGGGGATGTCTGCTATAACTGCATGGGAAATTACCACACCATCCCACTCTAAATATCTGTGGGGCTATCTTAACTCTCGTCCTACAGGGATCCTTATCTATGCCTGGATACAGTGCAGACCTGATTGCCAACATAAAGCATGATTTGTCTTCATTATTCAAGTTTACAATAGAACTTCTTCTTTCTACCACGTCTGGTAGCGGTACGTAAATCCCCCCTCTAGGGTAAAGTACTGGATTATATTACTTATTCCTTCAATCCCCTATACTGTCCAACCCGATACTCTTTAGTGTAGTAGACAGGACTCCATTATTGAGCTTCTAAGGACTTCAATGAGTGAAATATCGCTTCGTGGATTATA